>NC_091555.1:3652681-3660181 GCF_042767895.1 Penaeus vannamei | reverse complement strand
AAAATGATGGAAATTAATGCTGTCTCTAGAAATCTTCCCCATTGCACGTGAGCCACAGAAAAGACAGGTTGGAGATAATACCTTGTCCTTGTGAATATTTTCTTATAATCAAAAAAGGTAGAGATGATCATGTGAAATAATGATAATAACAATAACAATAGTAATGATAATAATAATAATAATAATAATAATAATAATAATAATAATAATAATAATAATAATAATAATAATAATAATAATAATAATAATAATAATAATAATAATAACAACAATAATAATAAATAATGCTAAGTACAATAAGAATGGACATGAATCTAACAAATTCACCGTCAAAATAAACACGGTAGCGCCCCATCCGAATGAAGCTTCATGAACAATGTGGTTTCAGGAAACGGTATATATTTCACCAGTAGCGTGTAATAAATAGGATTTATGTGTTTGAACGATATTATTGATTTATGAAGTCGGTTTAGGCACGTTTATCCGTTTTGCACGTTATGGCCATCCATATATCGGAGAGAAATGAATTGCTACTCCACACCAGTGTACGTCGTGCATGCGTGTGTGTGTGTGTGTGTGTGTGTGTGTGTGTGTGTGTGTGTGTGTGTGTGTGTGTGTGTGTGTGTGTGTGTGTGTGTGTGTGTGTGTGTGTTTATATATACATACATATATATCCACACACACATACGCAAATGAAATACATTTTGATGAATGAGGAAAAAAACTGGATGACTTTGTTACATCAACACTTTAGAATATAGAACAATGAAATACCAAAATTATATAATGAAATGAAAGTAATAATGAAGGTGCACTGTATGTAGGTTATGTTTTGAAGGTCTACACCCCCCCCCCCACCAACCATCCAAACAAACAACACAAATAATAAACAAAAATTAACAGATAGATAAATGAACTAACGAAATAGATGAACCAAAAATGTATTCTAGGTCAAATTTGTAGACAGATAAACAAACCAATAAAATAGATGAACCAAAAATGTATTCTAGGTCAAATTTGTCGACAGGTAAATATACCAATAAAACAGATGAACCAAAAATGTATTCTAGGTAAAATTTGTCGACAGGTAAATATACCAATAAAACAGATGAACCAAAAATGTATTCTAGGTAAAATTTGTCGGCAGATAAATAAACCAATAAAATAGATGAACCAAAAATGTATTCTAGGCCTTGGTAAAAATGGATTGAGGAGCACCAATATGAGCACACCTTATTTCCACAACATTTTCTCTTACAGCGAAACATTTATCGCCGTTCCTTTTCCGCCAAAGAAGAACATCGTGCTACTCTCTCTAAACCGGACCCGCTTTCCGCTATAAATTACGGGACACAATAAATCTCCTGAGTGACTCTAATTGCCGAAGCTGAGGCGAGGTTAATAACGTGTATAGAGACAATAGGCCGAAGGACATGCTTGAATATCAAAGGGATTTTTTTGTGTTTGTATTCTTGTAAATTGGGAATCGTAATAATGATAATAAGGTCAACCCAAGTCGGCCTTATATGTCCTTTGACCGCGGCACGGCTTCTATACTTAGAGAACGTAGCTTTGGGGATGATGATGATAATGATAGTGATGATGGTAATGATGGTGATGATGAGGAGGAGGAGGAGACAGAGGATGGGTAAGGCGGTGATGACGATACGATGAGGATGATTATCATTGCAACGAAAGTAATACTAAATGCAGAGTGAGTGTTTATCATCATTTCGATTATCGTTATCGTGTTTGATTAATGTTAGTCTGACAGTAGGTACTGCACAATATTTACACAAGGTCCGAAACACCCAACACGATCTACCAGACCCGACCTCATTCCATATTTTCCTCAAAGCAACACCACGGTCCCTGGATATCAACGGCCATTCAGACCAGCCATTATGGTACGATCTTACTCACTTACTCTCTCTGTCTCCTCTCATTTGCGAGGCGGATGCGTGAGGAACCGGATCTCAAGCTATCGTCTGTCAGAAGTCAATATCGGGTTTTGTGAATGGCGAGTCAATGGCAAGATTTCTCTCTCTGTATCTCTTTCGACTGTGGGTGGGGATTATGGGGATGAGGAGGGGAATAAGGAAGAAGAGGAGGAGGAGGGGGATAAGGAAGAAGAGGAGGAGGGGAGGGGAATAAGGAAGAAGAGGAGTAGGAGGGGAATAAGGAAGAAGAGGAGGAAGAGGGGGATAAAGAAGAAGGGGGGGAGGAGGGGGAGAATGAGGAGGAGGAGGAGGGGAGGGGAAAAAGGAAGAAGAGGAGGAGGAGGGGAGGGATAAGGAGGAGAAGGAGGGGGAAAATGAAGAGGAGAAGAAGGAGGGGGATAAAGAAGAAGAAGAGGAGGGGATAATGAAGAGGAGGAGGAGGGGAGGGGGATAAGGAAGAGGAGGAGGAGGAGGAGGGGAATAAGGAAGAAGAGGAGGAGGAGGAGGTGGATAATGAAGAAGAGGAGGAGGGGAATAAGAAGAAGAGGAGGAGGAGGAGGGGATAATGAAGAAAGGAGGAGGAGGGGGATAATGAAGAGGAGGAGGAGGAGGGGGATAGAAGAAGAGAAGGAGGAGGAGGGAAATAAGGAAGAAGAGGAGGAGGGGGATAAGGAAGAAGAGGAGGAGGGGGATAAGGAAGAGGAGGAGGAGGGAGGGAATAAGGAAGAAGAGGAGGAGGAGGGGAAGGATAAGGAGGAGAAGGAGGGGAATAAGGAAGAGGAGAAGGAGGAGGGGGATAAGAAGAAGAAGAGAAGGAGGAGGAGGAATAAGGAAGAGGATGAGAAGGAGGGGGATAATGAAGAGGAGGAGGAGGGGGATAATGAAGAGAGAGGAGGAGGAGGAGGGGGATAATGAAGAAGAGGAGAAGGAGGGGAATAAAGAATAAGAGGAGGAGGAGGGGGATAATGAAGAAGAGGAGAAGGAGGGGGATAATGAAGAGGAGGAGGAGGAGGAGGGGGAACAAGGAAGAGGGGGATAATGAAGAAGAGGAGGAGAAGGAGGGGGATAAGGAAGAAGAGAAGGAGGAGGGGAAAAAAGTATATGTTTATCGTCTGAGTGTTGATTCGAAAGCAGAACTGTCGTTTTAATTAGGGAAATCCGCCCTGGAGTGACACCCGCTTCCACTTCGTAAAAACCGATCGATCAGTTCCTCCTTTTCGTTCTCAGAAGCGAGACGAGCGGGTAATCCGAGCCCACAATGCCATTCTTGGATAGCTCATGCTTGATTAAGTCTTTCTTTGTTTTTTGTTGTTGTTTTTTTGGAATTCGGGGCAACGGAAGCGATCTCAATCCTTGTGACTCCGTGCGAGGGTGTCCGATTACGGGCGCTGGAGTTGCCTTTTAACGGGGAAATGAAGTCGGTTAACGAGATCTTCTCTTACCGGCGAGCGAGAGCCTTATGGACCCTCGTTTATTCCACGGCTGATGGTAATTTCAGCGCAACTTACCGTCGACTTTCTCCCTTTTACGGGGATAATTTCCTTTACGGGATCCGTTTCTTAGGAGGAGAGCAAAGAGCAGTGTAATTGGAATGATGAGTCCCTTTCTATCTCTCCCTCTCCCTCTTTCTCCTCTCTCTCTCTCTCTGTCTGTCTGTTTGTCTCTCTCTGTCTCTGTCTGTCTGTCTCTCTCTCTCTCTCTCTCTGTCTGTCTGTCTGTCTGTCTGTCTCTCTCTCTCTCTCTCTCTCTCTCTCTCTCTCTCTCTCTCTCTCTCTCTCTCTCTCTCTCTCTCTCTCTCTCTCTCTCTCTCTCTCTTTCTCTCTCTTTTTTCTTCTCTCTCTCTCTCTCTCTCTCTCTCTCTCTCTCTCTCTCTCTCTCTCTCTCTCTCTCTCTCTTTCTCTCTCTCCTCTCTCTCTCTCTCTCTCTCCCTATGTGCAGTATATGTATATGTATATGGCAGTAGTTAAACGCATGTGCACAGTCATGAGTTTGTTCTATTTGCGAACGGCTACGACGCGGATAAACTAAGCATTAGCAGAAATCCTGGTCAAAACAAAGTAATCCTCTATAGTCCTCGGATTTCGCTTCTCCACATTGTAACAGGACCAACCAATGTTACTCCTCTCTCTCTCTCTCTCTCTTCCTCCCTCTCTCTCTCTGTCTCTCTCTCTCTCTCTCTTTCTTTCTTTCTTTCTTTCTTCTTTCTTTCTTCTTCTTTCTTTCTTTCTCTCTCTCTCCTCTCTCTCTCTCTCTCTCTCTCTCTCTCTCTCTCTCCCTCCCTCCCTCCCTCCCTCTCTCTCTCTCTCTCTCTCTCTCTCTCTCTCTCTCTCTCTCTCTCTCTCTCTCTCTCTCTCTCTCTCTCTCTCTCTTCTCTCTTCTCTCTCTCTCTCTCTCTCTCTCTCCTCTCTCTCTTTCTCACTCTCTCTTTATTCATCTTTTCATTTTTGCTTCCGGTGAATACCCGGCCGTTTCGAGAGGAGAGAAAAATTGAAAACCGTCCATTTTTAAAACGGTAAGCTAATGGTTCTCGGTTCTGCTCTGTTGGTCCGTTTTAATAAAATAACTTGAGCCGACGCATTCAAGTTGGAATTTTTGGGTTTTATATTTTATGAGAGAAAGCGAAATAAAAGTACGTTGTTTCCGCTTTCGTGTTTGTCTGTAGTTCCTTCACGAGACGAGAAAAGTAAAAAGAAGGATGTAATATTTCTTTCAAGTTGATGGTGAGAATGATGATAATGATGAAAGAGACGATGATGATGACAATACAAAGACATTGACAACAACAATAAAAGAGAAATGGTCGCTCAAATGACAAAAAAAAGTCCGGTTATATGAGTGATCCGCATATAATAGATATTTAAATGTCCCGGTTTTAATTATCTTTATATTACTGTATGTATCCCAGGGTTCTGAGCACAACAAGATCCGCATATATTTAAATGCCCGGGTTTTAATTATCAACATATTATTCACATAGATAGTTGCAATAGTTGTGCACAGTTAATGACAACACTCTAGGCTGAAATGTTTAGTCATTTACTAAGCGATATTCATGGTGAATGGCAGTGAAGCTTGCCATCAATCACTCCAAAGCAGACAAAATATTCATTAAAGCTCATTAAAATTTGCCCGATGGTGCTTCTGTAATTTAAAACAGATTTATCAGTGAATATCTTTTCATCGAAAATATATATGTATTTCTTTGATATGATTTCAACTTCCTTTTTTCTTTTCTAGTAAATCACCGCATGGAAGGACATTTCAATCACACATGTTCACGTCTAACGCACCAGAAGCGATTAGAACAGTGAGAACAAGGGTTAATAATACACGACTAGTTCTTTTGTAATGTTTCATAACTTTTTATTGGACACAACAGCAATACGCATCCTGAGAATCTTACTCAAACGTAGCGATACAATTAAGAATCATTAAGTAAGCCTTTAAGAAGCCATAGTCTGATTTTAAAGCCACTATTTTTTGTCTTGGGAATAGAAAAATCATTATTGTTTTTAAGACATAAACTGTCGCTTATTCATGTGGAAAGGTATGAATGAGAACGAAGATCTTCACAATACGAGAGATGTATTTAACCGGTTTCGATTATGTCTTCGTCAGAACTACGAAGATATGTATTTCTGACGGAGATAGAATCGAAACCGGTTAAATACATCTCTTGTATTGTGAAGATATTCGTTCTCATTCGTACCTTTCCACATTTGTCAACATGAATACGGTTCCTTTGTCGTTGATTCATTTTTATTTTATTTATTTATTTATTTATTTTTTATCTATTTACTTGATTTATTTATTTATTTGTTGTATTTATTCATTTATTTATTTATTATTTATTATTTAGTTGATTTATTTGATTAAAAAAAAAAAAAACGTGATTTTCTTCGCCGGGTCTCCCTCGCGTCGCTCCATTGCGCTCGAAAAAAGGGAGAGAATTCGAAACCTTTTTTATATGTCAAATGTTTGCAAACAATTTATCTGCGTAGATATTAAGAATAAGTAAATTAATTAATATTTATATGCGTAGATATATCTAGAATACGTAATTGAATGTATATTTATATGCGAAGATATTTAGAATACTAAGTGAATTTATATTTATATGCGTAGATATTTGGGAATATACTAAGTGAATTTATTATATGCGTAGATATTTAGAATACTAAGTGAATTTATATTTATATGGGTAGATATTTAGAATACTAAGTGAATTTATTATATGGGTAGATATTTAGAATACGTAATTGAATTCAAGGTCCTCATCTAATTTACCTAATAGCTATTACTTTTTTCATACGCGTGGGCACATTTTTGTTTGTTTGTCTGCGTGTAGTTTTGAATGAACGTGCGTGTGAAAGTCCGGTTATTCATTCCTCTCAATGGATTCGACCCAAAACGCGTTTCGAATCATTCCTTTTATCAAATGTTTATCGACTTCAACCAACATGTATTCCCTAAAAGCCTGATAACGAGGTATAATTTTTTTTTCACACTCCCTCAGGAAGAGGATTCAAGCTTCCTGTCGATCTTTGTCATAAATTGGCTGAACTTTTCTCTTGAACAAAAGGCCTGGGGAACAGCATCAGTAGTTCGAGTTCAAGAGTACCGTTGTTTAGCAAGGGAAATGGTTTACAAATAATTATTTTATTTATTTATTATATATATATATATATATATATATAATTTTTTCTTCTTCTTCTTTTCTTTTCTTTTCTTTCTTTTTTTTCTTTGTTTTTGTTTAGGAATTACTCGAGGTGAGAATGTTTTTTTTTATTATTATGTAATTTGCATTTTTACACATTACTCTTACACTGTTTTACATCTGCATACCCGTCATTACGGGCGATTTTGTTGTTAGTTTTTTTCATGCTTAGATTACAATGTTGATAAATACGACACTAAAGATAATCATAGTTCTAATATCGCTCAAAGATTAACAAAGCATCAAGAAAAAAATGATCATCATGATTAAAATATATTTTGAAATAGGATAGTATTCAAATTTATATAATGTAATTTTTTTCCTTTGTTTCTTTTAGACTTAAAATGTATTTAGCGTTCTTCTTGTGCTTCCTCCTTCCCTTGCTTCCTCACAACGAAACATCTCAACCATCACGCTTTGATATGATATATATATATATATATATATATATATATATATATATATATATATATATATATATATATATATATATATATATATATATATATATATATATATATATAAACCCGCTCCAAGCCAAAGGGCCAATTCCCTTGTCCCAAAACTGCGCCGCAAAAACCATCCTTCAGAGAGGTTCAATTAAGCAGCGACGTCTATCACGCCCTCTCCTTTGGCTCTGACGGCGGGAGGAAGGCTCTCAAAGGGACGCAGAGGTCTTCGGTTACGTGGACGATTTTTTCGTGCGTGGAATATCATAGACACAGCTCGAGGAATATATTCTCGCACGAATAGACACACATATATATGTATTTATGTATCCATACACACACACACACATATATGTATGTATGTTATTTATACACATACACACATACATACAAA
>NC_091555.1:3642681-3645181 GCF_042767895.1 Penaeus vannamei | reverse complement strand
ATATGATCAATATTTCAAACCATAATGGCAAATTCCAATAAAACATGTGCCTGGTAAGTCATGAAACCGTCATTGCTATCTCATAAACATATTTTCCTGCACGTGATTCGACAAATTGCTTTATAATGTAGAAACAAATTAGAATCTAGAAGGAAAAAATGCAAATCGATTAAATAATGACTACAAATAATCATAAAAGACATGCTATTTCGCCTTTACGTCATCTATTTATTCACAATAATATACCCTCTTTCCGTGGAAACAAGAACCTCCTCCCGTTAACCTTGCCCCACCCTTCCCAGACGCTATACCAAGCGCCTTCCTCACAAACGCACAAGAAAGTCTGGCAGAGTCTTCGGAAGTCCGAGGAGGAGCCCGTCGTGGAGCCGATCCTCCCGTTGCCAGAGGCTTGGAAGTCAGGGAGGAGCTGGGTCCTGAGAGAACTTTTTTCTTCCACAGGGGAAGGTGGACGAGGCGAGGTTTTTAATGGCCTCTTTTCATATTTTATTAGCAGTCACTTTGTGTGAGTCTGAGGGGAGATTATATATATATATATATATATATATATATATATATATATATATATATATATATATATATATATATATATATATATATATATATATATATATATATATATATATATATATATATATATATATATATATATATACGTATGTATGTATATGATATGTATTTATACATATGTTTATACGTCGAGGAAGAAATCAATTAGTAATTTTTAAATGAAATATTAGGGACTGGCATCATGACCCAGTCCATTACAGTTCCTATGAAACTGGCAATGATAATAGAAATGATAAGGATAGTAACAGTAATAGTAATGATAATAGACATAGACTACAAACATAACCACGATGTTCTGTATTGATGATCTGTTGACAAAGACACCTTTTAGTAACATACAAACATCTTGGGACTGATATTCACACTGAAAAAAAGAACAAAAAAACGTCACCATATATTTCATAAATTCTTCCTTGAAGTCAGTTCCCCTCAACGCGGTCCCCCGGTTGCAGGTCTTTAAAGCGAGGCCTAAATCTCCTCCTTGCAACTGCATCTGACACCCCTCGCGTCATGCAGACTTATCACCAATTGCGTAATTTATAAACGAAGAATATTAAAATGTAAACTCTCATAAATAACAAAAACAGAGCAAGCAATGATATAAATAGGAAATTATGGAGATGGATTACAGGTTCCATTCATTTGAACATATTATTTATCTTTAGAATTAGTTCTAACAAAATGTATCGCTCTTTTTTGCAAATAAAGTCATTTATTCGGTAGTAATTCAACTTAATAACATGTCCGCTCGGTAATGAGAGAGCCTCGTTTTCAATGCGCTTCTGTCATGCTGGCTTTAATATATTGCGCTTGCTAATGTTTTCATTACCATGCATACAATGCATGGATATAAATATGGATATTTCACTCTCTCTCTCCAAAACGTTGACCCCCCCCCCTCTCTTTCTCTCTGTCTGCATAATATCTATCTATCTATCTATCTCTCTCTCTCTCTCTCTCTCTCTCTCTCTCTCTCTCTCTCTCTCTCTCTCTCTCTCTATATATATATATATATATATATATATATATATATATATATATATATATATATATATATATATATATTCACACACACACACACACATACACACAAACACACACATACATGCATATGTATAAAATAGAATAGAATGAATATTTGAAGAGTGAACCAAGTACATTATTTTTCTTTTTTTCTTCCTTTGATTCTTTTTGTGTAAATAATTTAGTCTTCTACGCTGCCTTTAAGGCATGGCTTGTTCATTGCATCTTATTTATATTTGCGGGAATGGGTGTAGGTCGACAATGAATAATCATATTGAAAGAGAGATAGAACGAGAGAGAGAGAGAGAGAGAGAGAGTGAGTGAGTGAGTGAGTGAGTGAGTGAGTGAGTGAGTGAGTGAGTGAGTGAGTGAGTGAGTGAGTGAGAGAGAGAGAGAGAGAACGAGAGAGAGAGAGAGAGAGAGAGAGAGAGGAGAGAGTGAGTGAGTGAGTGGTGGTGGTGGTGGTGAGTGAGTGAGTGGAGAGAGAGAGAGAGAGAGGGAGAGAGAGAGAGAGAGAGAGAGAGAGAGAGAGAGAGAGAGAGAGAGAGAGAGAGAGAGAGAGAGAGAGAGAGAGAGAGAGAGACAGAGACAAACAAAGACAGAGGCAGAAACAGAGAGAGACAGAGGGAGAGAGAGAAAGATCAGAGAGACAGACAAAGAGAGAGAGAGACAGAGAGAGAGACAGAGGTAGAGACAGAAAAAGAGAGATAGATAGATAGATAGATAGAGAGAGAGAAAGGGAAGGGTCAACGTCTTGGAACGAAGTCACAGAGGAAAATGAAAGGAAGAAAAAAGGGCCTTACTTCAACTCTATTGAAAGGGAAGGAAGAGGCTATCACAAAGAGAGAGAAATGATGTTCCTAACAACTACAGTGTTGGGAGACTGAAT
>NC_091555.1:3635181-3637681 GCF_042767895.1 Penaeus vannamei | reverse complement strand
TGGTGCATAAAAGAAACACGATTATAATAGGACGAAGGAAAATATCGCATCTAAACACTATATAATAGCGAATTATTATCATTATTATTATTATCATTACTATTACTATTATCATTTATTATTATTATTATTGCTATTACTATTATTATTTATTATTATTTTTTTTTACAGATATGGAATATAGAAAGAAATAAAGACGGTTAGTTCTAACACAACAGCTCCGAACACTGAAAACTTTTTGTCCAGCAAAGGCAGACGAAGAAATAACATCACTAGACGAGACAGAGCGTGCGCCTGACAGGTATTCCTCGCCTTTATTGTTTATATCTGCCTTGTGTCCTTTATCTCCCTCTCCCTCTCATGTCTCGCAAAGACCGTCATTCCGCGAGACCTTTCTTCCCGTTACGAATAATAAGTCTTTTTACGGCAGGCAGAGAGCATAGACTCCATAATACATCATTGGTTTTATCAGAAAGTCTTATATGTTCATGCTTATAAGGATTCAGAAAAAAAAGGAATGGGCATTGATGCAGTCACAGCCATGAACATTTTTTTCTACTGTACATGCGATGTCCCCTTTTTATTACAATCTGGGTTAATGGTTGTTGACGGAAAGCAGAGGACGACGTCGTTTAGTCTTCCAAATGCTCGTTTCCTCTCCTACTCTCTCACCCCCCCTCCCTCCCTCCCTCCCTCCGTGGCCTCTTTCAAATGCTCTTTTCCTATCTTTCTCTCTCACCTTCCTCCTCCCCCTTCCCTCCCTCCGTGGCCTCTTTCAAATGCTCTTTTCCTCTCCTACTTTCTCACCTTCCTCCTCCACCCTCCCTCCCTCCGTGGCCTCTTTCAAATGCTCTTTTCCTGTCCTTCTCTCTCACCTTCCTCCTCCACCCTCCCTCCCTCCGTGGCCTCTTTCAAATGCTCTTTTCCTGTCCTTCTCTCTCACCTTCCTCCTCCTCCCCTCACCTTCCTCCTCCCCCCTCCCTCCCTCCGTGGCCTCTTTCAAATGCTCTCTTCCTATCCTTCTCTCTCACCTTCCTCCTCCACCCTCCCTCCCTCCGTGGCCTCTTTCAAATGCTCTTTTTCTGTCCTTCTCTCTCACCTTCCTTCTCCACCCTCCCTCCCTCCGTGGCCTCTTTCAAATACTCTTTTCCTGTCCTTCTCTCTCACCTTCCTCCTCCCCCCCTCCCTCCCTCCGTGCTCTCTTTCAATTGCTCTTTTCCTATCATTCTCTTTCTCACCTTCCTCCTCCCCCCTCCCCCCTCCCTCCCTCCGTGGCCTCCTTCAAATGCTCTTTTCCTGTCCTTCTCTCTCACCTTCCTCCTCCACCCTCCCTCCCTCCGTGGCCTCTTTCAAATGCTCTTTTCCTGTCCTTCTCTCTCACCTTCCTCCTCCCCCCCTCCCTCCCCTGGCCTCTACCTGTTGCGAGCGCGTCTTTCCCTTGATGCTCCTCGCCCCTTACAGGAGGTTGTCTCGCCCTGTAGAAAAGGTATGAATGAGAATGGATATCTTACACAATACAAGAAATGTATTTGACCGGTTTCGAGTCTATCTTCGGCATAAATACATTCTATCTTCGTCAGAAATACTAATGTATTTCTGACGAAGATAGACTCGAAACCGGTCAAATACATCTCTTGTATTGTGGATATATCCATTCTCATTCTTACTTTTTCTACATTTGTCAACGTTAATACGGTTCATGTCTCGGCCTTTCGAACGCTGTCGCCTAAGGAAATAGGATGTCCACTCTCAGGAGGGAGGGATGTGGAGGGTGAACAGATGTGAATGAACAGGACGAACATAGAGATGAGTGATTTCCAATATTATGATAATTGTTATATGATGTAAATGAGCTACCTTTATTTTCTTATTATCATTATTTGTGTGTGTGTGTGTGTGTGTGTGTGTGTGTGTGTGTGTGTGTGTGAATGTGTGTGTGTGTGTGTGTGTGTGTGTGTGTGTGTGTGTGTGTGTGTGTGTGTGTGTGTGAATGTGTGTGTGTATGTTCTCTTGTTTTGCTTTTTTTAGCATAATAAAAATAAGCAACGCGTTTGATTGAAGATAGGAGAAGCAGGGAAGTGAAGGAGGAAGAGGTAAGAGGGATAGAAAGGTATGGAAAATGGAGAGGGGGAAGTGGAAACAGGAAAGGAGAAAGGGGAATATTGAAAGGACGGGACGGAAGGGGAGTGTGGGAGGGAGAGAGGAGTTGGAATTGGTGCAAAGGAAAAACAAGGAGAGGAGTAACAAGATAAGAATACCAAGAGGAGGATAAAGGGAAGGAGGAGAGGGAATTGAAAGAGGTCGATTCCCATACGAACACACAATACGTTCCCTTGGACAACGACTTTGACAAGGAGAAATATCTTCTTGCTCCTCTTTTAATTTTACGCAAGAACCAACTGAAGGAAAATGTTGCTTCCTAGCTCTCCCCTATAAGCAGATATAATTCCAGTAGTAGTAGTAATAGTAGTAGTAGAAGTAGCAGTAGTAGTTGTAATGG
>NC_091555.1:3610181-3612681 GCF_042767895.1 Penaeus vannamei | reverse complement strand
TGTAATTGTTATAATTACCGTCGTTACCTCACTATAACCCTGTTTTACAGTGGTTACCTTACGAACTGTATAAAACCCAAACCACCCAACAAGCTCGTTAATTAACCTCGTTTATTCCTCGTCTAATGGTGATTCTGGCACTACTTACCGTGGTTTCTCTCCTTTACAGAGTTAATTTCCTCTAAGGCAAGTTATGTGAGGTCCTGTGTCTTGGGAAGAGACTGACGGCGATTCCTCTCTCTCTCTCTCTCTCTCTCTCTCTCTCTCTCTCTCTCTCTCTCTCTCTCTCTCTCTCTCTCTCTCTCTCTCTCTCTCTCTCTCTCTCTCTCTCTCTCTCACTTCGGTCTCTCCCTATTTCTATATACAGAAGACAGACAAGTGCATATGCATATTATATATTTTTGTTTGTTTGTTTGGTGTTAGTGCCCAGCAACAGAGATCCCGGTCTAAGTCAGAGCAAATTCCAATAGTCATCTTTGAACTCGCTTCTCTAAACTGTAACAAAAGCAACCAATAGCCATCCATTTTATGCATTTTTTCTTTTCTATTATTTTTCACTTTCTTTTTCCTTTTCTTATTTTTCTTTTTTCTTTTTCTTTTTTTTCTTCTACTTCTCCCGAAGAATAGCCTACAACTTCGCAAGGGAAGAAAATATGCCATTCACCAAAAAAAAAAAAAAAAAAAAAAAAGTTAATGATTATCGATTCTACTCTGTTGGTCCGTGTAATAAAACTCGAACCCACGCATTCGAGTAAAAGTTTTAGGATTCAATAAATTTTATGAGAGAAAGCGAAGTAAAAGTACACTGTTCTCCATCATGAGATTAAAAAAAAAAATGAGAATATCCGTTTTCAAGGACATGTGGTGACGAACGGAATGAACTATGGCGAGAATATTAATAAAAATGATAGAAACATTAATGACGATAATAGTACTACAAGATTATTGACAATATTATCAATATTGATAATATCAACAGCAAGGAAAATCTGCCTTATTGAAAAAAAGGTTGATGGAACTGAACAATGATAAAGATTATATTATCGTTGTTGTTAATATTATCACGGTTCCGAGTTCTTGATAAAGCTCTTCCGATTACTGTTGCTTACTGTGGAAATGAGGCATATGTAGTGATGGTGAGAATCATAGAAATAGAGATTACAATGATGGTGAAAATCATAGAAATAGAGATTACAATGATGGTGAGAATCATGAAAATAGAGATTACAATGATGGTGAGAATCATGAAAATAGAGATTACAATGATAAATTATTGTTGAAATAAAATTATTGTTGATGCTGTTGTTTTGCTTTTGATATCATTATATTGTTATCATTATTTCTTAATAACTACAACAACAATGACAACAATTCTATACTATAATGATAATAACAATAATTATTATCAGCCTATTTTTTCACCATCATAATCATTATTTTCATTATCTTTATTATTGTCATCGCTACTACTACTACTACTATTACTATTAGGAATACTATCATCGTTATCATCTTTGATATTATCAATGTCATCACCATTATAATGAAGATGATCCAGATGCAGCTGGTGATGATACATATAAGTCTCGTAAACTGAAAATTAGACCATTGCAACGGGAAAAAAGTCTGCAATAATTAGGTATGGATTTATTGCACTGATCCTGCTTGCAATCTCTCTCTATTACGTCCCTCGCTCGCAGACGATCTACGTGACATCACTTTGACCTAAGTTCTCTTCAGTCATACTTTGTCATCTGGTTTGGTCACGCTCCGTTTCTCCCCCTGTTTATATTTTTCATTTATTTTTTTTTTTTTTAAGGGTTTCTTCTTGCCGTGCTCTCCTTCGTGGTATTGTAACAGTTCTTCTGTAGTTTTACTTAAGAGGAGAGGAAGAAATAAGAAAAATACAAAATGAAGGAAATGACAGTGATGATAATAAAAGTAATATGTATGATAATAACTTATAGTAAAGGTTATGATCAATAATGATAATGATTATTATAATGGTATTGATAATGGTAATGGTAATGATATTTTTATAATGATTGTAATAAAGGTCATGGTATTATTAATAATAATAACGATAAGAAAAAATAAATAAATGGTAATAGAAATGTTCATGAAATCCGTTTGCGAATATTGTTGGCATGTGTATCGCATCATATGACATGACACGATTCACTTGGTGTACACACAGGCTAATTAGGATTAATAAAACAGTTAATATAAAGCGGGAGTAACAAGGGCTGTTCAGTACAGTGTAGCGCCACCCTGGATACCGGCAATAGTTGATGCAATCTTCATCTTTATTATGCATAATTATTATAAGCCATTTGTAAGTTTTAAATAGAGTTCTGTCACATCTAACATAACTGGGTAACCGCTTATGGAAAATGATAGCTGTTTGAATGTTTCAATTTTAATTTTCAAGTTCACACCATGCATACGTAAGATTGCAATACCCATGCTGTCGAAAAAACCTATTGGCTGAATTTCTAAA
>NC_091555.1:3585181-3600181 GCF_042767895.1 Penaeus vannamei | reverse complement strand
TGAACAGATTGCAACAGGAACAACGAAGGGAAGAACAAGAAAACACACGGGGTTGTTCGCGTGTTTTCTTGTTCTTCCCTTCGTTGTGGGAAGGAAACAACGAAGGGAAGAACAAGGAAACACACGAATATGCCCGTGTGTTCTCTTGTTCTTCCTTTCGTTGTGGAATTCACGATGAACACACTGCAATCGGACCAACGAAGGGAAGGTCAAGAAAACATAAAAATATGCCCTGTATTCTCTTATTCTTCCCTTCGTTGTGGAATTCACGACGAACATATTGCAACAGGAACAACAAAGGGAAGAACAAGAATACACACGGGGTTGTTCGTGTGTTTTCTTGTTCTTGTTTCCTTCCCACAACGACGGGAAGGACAAGAAAACCCACGACTATGCCCGCGTGTTTCCTCCTTCTTCCCCTCCTTGTTCCTGTTGCAAGGGAACATCGTCCTCTGAATGCCCCCGGTCGCAAGCCTTGGATATGACACACAAATCTCCTCCTTACAGCTGCAGCTGACGCCCCTCCGACGGCCCTCGCGACACGAATCGAGTCTAAATCGTGTCAGCCACTTGGCGCAGCGGGAGAGACGAGGCTGGGGTGAGACACGTCCGTCTGTTGACAGGGAGGATACGTGGGATGCAGGTTAGTGAGAGACAGACAGGCAGACGGAGGGCTAGACACGAGTGACAGGGAGGGAAAGGAGGAGAGGAAGAGAGATTTGATGAATAGACAGAGGCAGAAGGACGTTTGGAAAGGATAGTTTATGTTATGTTTGTCTTCATCGAAGTGGCGGGAATTATTCATGTGATGTTTCCTTTTTGTTTCGCCTGGAAAAGAAAAGAGAAAAACTATTTTCATCCACACGCACGCACGCACGCACGCACGCGCACACACACACACACACACACACACACACACACACACACACACACACACTCTCTCTCTCTCTCTCTCTCTCTCTCTCTCTCTCTCTCTCTCTCTCTCTCTCTCACTTTATGCTTCTTCACTAATAGAAATAGACCACTTACGTCACCCCCCCCCAAAAAAAAAAAAAAAAATCGCTTTTATTATATCTCAAGGATGTTTACGAAGAGAAAATATCTCTATGCTCCCTTCCTTGACTTAATTCGAGAACTGATGTGTGTGTGTGTGTGTGTGTGTGTGTGTGTGTGTGTGTGTGTGTGTGTGAACATATTCCTATCATGGTTGGAAACATTTTGCGGTAGAATTACGTGGGTTTTTAAAATAATGTAGGAAATAAATTCTATTCTCACAACGGGGGTTCTCCTGCAATACTGAGATTCTTGGTATGTAAAGTCGATTTTCTTTCTTATATATTCGATGTCCCGTCTTTAAGAGCAGTCTACATTAAGCTGAAAGTATGTGTGTCTCAAAGATAAAATGCAAGAGAGACGACGAATGAATTAGAGAGCGAAGAGGGAATAAAGAGAGGGACTGCGAGAGTATGTCTTAATATTATTTTTGTTGCTATTGACGATGACGAGGTTGTTATTATTCATTCTGCAATCATCCCTGTTACTGCCATATTTACCATAATTGCTACCATAAATCTTTACTACTATTTTAACGTTATTTACTACTATTTTAACTACTATTTTAAATGCCTTTAAACAGAACATTCAATTAATTATGCAATATCATTCGACGGAACAGATTACACAACTTTATAATCACAAATCATAAAACTCACAAAACTACTTCTTTAATATCAGATATGATCGAGAAATTAACATATTGTCACAAGATTTTCCAAAAAAAGTGTAAGAAGCAGTAAAGATTCCTTCTTTCAAATGGATTAGAAGATAAATATTCTTCCCACAAATTCACAAGAATAGAAGTGAGGTTCATCAGAAACAAACACGTGGATGCAGTGACAGTGAGGGCAGGGCATGTAACTGACAGCTTGACAGAGTGTTTTGACAGAAGCATTTATCAGCAGTGAGGGAATCGAACCGCCAGCAGCACGTTTTTTTTTTTTTTTTTTTTTTTTTGGGGGGGGGGTAAGGCAGAAAAAAATGGTTATTATTGGATGAGTAGAATTTACTGTATAGAATCCAGCTGTTTTACTATACCCTGAGATGACTTTCACCTAATCTGATCATGAAAAGGGTTGATCATCTTCGCAACAAGTGCAATTGCGTTGAGAAGCTGATCAATGAAAGAAGGATTCTGTGCACTTATGAAAGTCGCCAATACTTTTATTTTCATTATGTTCGAACTCAAAGCTTTTGTGTTTTGCTTCTAATGTGCATTATAAATAACATTCTTCACATTTACTTTCCTTATCAGCTATCGTTATTTCCCCAACTAATTCATTTTCATTTTGCTAGAACTCAAAGCTTTTGTGTCTTGTTTCTAATGTCTATTATAACTAATGTTCTTCACATTTACTTTCCTTATCAGCTATCGTTATTCCCCAAACTAACATTATCTGCTCACTTACTTTTGACTAAAGCAGTGGTTTTTAAACAGCTTCATGGATGTGTCTCAGGTTGTCCATTAAATTCTGAAAGGGATCCGTGTCTCAAAAAGAACCACTGGACTAAAGCATGTTTCTAATGTAACATCTATACCGTTTGTCCAATGTCATTTTATCTGCTTTTTATTAACCATTAGTTTGTCTAAAAAAAATGCGTATCAAGATATGAACAATAAAGGTTTTTAATATAATCGAACAATCCGTTTTTTTATTATTATTATTATTAACCATTAGTGTCTAAAAATGTATATCAAGCTATAAATGATAAAGGTTTATAATATAATCTTTCTGTTTCCCCGGTGGTATCTAATCCTATATGCGATATAATTGGTAAATACATGAGTTCCAGTGTATTTTGACGTCCTGGTTCATCTTTGACGAGGATTCCATATTCCACTTTCCTTAAGCGCACGAGCCAGGTTCATTTCTCCTTCTTTTACGTTTTTTATTAAAAGAAATGACCGTGTTTACTTACGCTGATTTACTCTTATTTTTCCTAATTGCTTTCGTAATATCTCGCTGATTGACTCATTGGATTCATTGCATTCGCAGTAATGGTGACGTCGGGTTGGATGCCGGAGTGATTTGCACGTTCCTGTTAAAATATAAATAAGGGGAAACTGAGGACGTCAAGGGCGTATATATATGTGTGTGTGTGTATGTATGTATATGTATATAGATAGATAGATAGATAGATATAGATAGATAGATATATGAATTTTAATGTAATGATTTCCTACTGTCAGTTATTTTGTAATACATATTATCACCAAAAGCCTATATTTATATCATTCTTTGTGTACTCCTGTCGAAAACCGACTGACGATCGCTATGTTCAAAGAGAGCATGAAAAACTAACCTCTTGATCCCTGATCTAATTTACTTAACCAGACATAAAATCGCCATTTAAACAAATATACAAAAATAAAGTTATATTCTCTAACAAAAATTTCCAGTAATCTCTGCGCCGTTCTGGAAATTCTCCGACGTGCGGAATGCATGAGTAACATGTCTCGAACAGGTTTTCAATCAGGGAAGTCTCGCCTTCAATCTTGCTAAGCGGACCTCAGGCACTCATACATCTGGGTCTTGCGCTTGAAAGCAATCAGCCTTATAGATGGAGCGCACTGATTTAGATGGTGATTTCATAGGATAAATTTCATAGCTTCATCATAATTCTCTTGTTATCAGACATTGCAACACATGCACAGAAAAACAGACAAACATGAATTCCAACTTTACTGATGCTCTCAAAATGTCGAAGGATTGTTGTCATAGGATTTCCTTATAGTATTTTTTCCTTTAGAGTTTTCGCGTGGATATATATACTCAATTTCTTTATCATAGATTAATCGTTGAGAAATTCTTTACCACAATAATCATTCCCCGAAACTTCTAGTTTGTATTCTTAAGCACTCTCATCTTAATATTTTTTTAATTCGGTTCTAAGAGTGGAAGGCTAGCTTGGCTATTGGGTTCACCTGTTTTTATTATTATTATTATTATTATTATTATTATTGTTTCTATTATGATTATTAACATTATTTATTATTATTATTATTATTATTATTATTATTATTATTATCATTATTATTATTCATGTGTAAGCGTGTAAATATCAGTTTATTAAAAAAATCAACACTCACTCAAATTTTTATTTTACATCAATTAGGTAATTTATAGGCCTATTCATCAATCATTTCTACGCCTATTTTATTATGTTGGATCGTATGAGTATCTTCCTATAAAATATCGTTATGATGATTTACGAGCTTAGCACTTTTTCTCCCATTTGAATTTTAACATCAATCTGATTCTACGCCAAGACATATTCCAATATGTTCAAATAAGTACCTTACGTAAGCAAAACACACACACACACACACACACACACACATACACACACACACACACACACACACACACACACACACACACACACACACACACACACACACACACACACTTAATATCCTTTACAAACGGAATTTTCATCTGAAGTGCAAATCAATTTCATCAGGTCAGCCTACAAAAGGTAGATATCTTAACTGCTCGGTGAAGTAAATAATATCCAGATGTCGAAGTTGACAGTTTTCAGTAAACGGGATACAAGTACTTCATTCGAGTATTCTGTATCTGATAGGAACAGGAGCCGTTGTAAGCAGGTTAAGTTAAGTGAGGTTGGGAAAGAGATGGTAGAACATAGGAATACGGGAGAGGGAAAGGGAGGTAGATAGATAAATGGAGGGAGAGGGAGAGACAGACAAAAACAGGCAGACACACACACACACACACACACACACAGAGAGAGAGAGAGAGAGAGAGAGAGAGAGAGAGAGAGAGAGAGAGAGAGAGAGAGAAAGGTAAGCAAGCTAACCCATGAAATCAGCACCTCTCTTCCGCTATTAATAAATAAAAAAAACCGCGTGAATAGACAGATTAAGGCAGCAAATCAAAAACAATTTCCAGCAAAAATGAATCCTTCTTAACGGATACGAACACAGACCAACCAGGAGAACAAATACCAAAGGAAACACAACGTCCCTTTCGTGGCCGGCGAACACACGAAGCGATCACACCCTTGAATCCCTTCATATGAGGAAAGAGTAGTTCTTGGGTAGTAAAAGACCGAGCGAGCGATGTGTCATTAGTCTTGGCTTCGAGGCTACTGTCATTTCCGCTCGACCAACTTGGACTTGTATTACGTTGTGAATAATTAGTATTTGCACTGTTATTTCCCGTTTTTTATCTTCTTTTTTATTCTTTTCTTGTTTGCATTTACCTTATTTTCTTCTTCAGCATCTGCTACGTTTTTTTTTCTTTTCTTTTCTTTTTAGTTCCTCTTCTGGTACTCGTAGTATCTCCACAGTTTTCTTATGGTTATCTGCTTCTCTTTTGCTGTGTTTCTTACTTCCCTTGCTTCTCTTATCTCTCCTTACTTCTCTTCTTTCTTCTTCACTTCTCGTCATTCTCCTCCATTTCTTCACTTCCTATTTATTTCTCTTTAGTTCCCCTTCCTCCCCGCACTCTCTCATTCTCTTACCTTTACCCACTCACTCTTCTCTCTATCCCTTTCTCTCTGTACCCTTCTTCCTCTACAAAACTTTAAGTCATAGCATCAGTACAAGATAGAATTAAGGATTTTCTAAACACTAAATGCTTTCTATAAAACTGTCTTCTGAAGCAACTTCTTCCAAACAAATGGCTTCTTTCCTTTAGCACAAAGTTCGCAGTGATTGTACTAATCATATCTTCTTACACACAGAAATAGACAGGTAGATATATGGAAGGTGAGATGAATTTGAATTAAGGGTATCGGAAAAATTAAATTTGTTATACTGTATATGTTGTTATACTGTATGTGTAGCAAGTTCTTGGCCAAGATCGATAAGGCATTTTTTGATTTTTGTTTCCTTCATCCAATATTTCTTGACCGCTGCCAAAACGATTAAGAAATCCGATATTCAATGTTGCCAGATATTTCCAGTAAAATCTGATACCGGTAGAAGGAAAATGTATTGCTAAAAAAAAAAAAAAAAAAAAAAAAAAAAAGTATCTGTAGATCAGTGTAATTATGTAAATTTGATGACAGCATTAGCCTCTCACACCAGAAAATACAGACAGAGTAATGGGGTAAAATGCGGAAAATAAAAGCGTTTTCCTGTAATGGGACTGTCAGTGTGATAAGCTGATTTTAGCCATTTTGAAGGCTAAGGGGAATTCAGTCCTCAGGAAGTCTTGCCTGAATTTTATCTAATTTCATCCTGTTCAATATTGATTCACTTCCTTCTCCAGAGACTCGCAGCTTTTAATAGGGAATCGACCAGTTGTACATGTAATCGTGTGTAAAGGTACATTTCCACACATCAAAACACACACACACACACACACACACACACACACCACACACACACACACACACACACACACACACACACACACATACACACACACACACACACACACACACACACACATACACATACACACACACACACACACACACACAAACACAATAATCCATCTGATATCAAAGTCCAAAACTCGACTAAAACGTTCATCCGTAGCACCAATGATTCAGGTTCTAGCTAGGAGAGCATCTCTCTCCTTTTATATTGACATTTTCCTTTTGTAATAGTTCTTTGCGATTCTCTCATATGTCAGTAATTAATCTAAAACCCTTAATCATTGTCCCATAACACTCTTTCTAACTATGGCCAAATTAAACACGTGACCAGGAAAGTGAGATCGGTTCGGTGCGTTCGAACAAGCGAATCGAGTTATTCGGACTGCATTTCGAAATCCGTGAGCCCAGCAGAGCCTGTGTCGATTTCCAATTCGGAATCAAATATGAATTCGTCACGAGGTTATTTGGGAGATTCGCGGAGGCATTTGTCGTAGCAAGACTGAAGGTCAGTTCCCAAGAATTTAATATTGTTAATTGCGAAAGTCGGGGGCCGTTAGAGCTCTAGAATTTGGAGTTTCTTATTCTGATTTTACAACATCAGGGACTTCCGACTTCATATCAATTTAAAAGTACCTTGTGAAATTAGACATTCGCTTCACCCTCATCCTTAAAACTAACTATTCGTAGTTACATGTGTGTTTTAACTTTTGTAATGGCTCACACAATGAAGACTATAGTAAGCAGATATTAGGAAAAGACATTATTTTTCATTTATTTGATTATTCCACCTTCGATGTCTTTATAAACCGGACTCGTTTAATGCCATCACCGGTAATCACAGTATGCTTTGTCAGTGAAGCAATTGATGTTTTCTTCTTTACAAAATATATGATACTTTTACGAAAAAAAAAAAAGTAATAAAAATCACGAAACAAAACAGTATAGCAAACAAGGAACACACACACAAAAGAAACATCACAACAATCATTTTTTTTATCGTATATTAAATTCGAATCTATTGACCAAGACTCCTGCAATGCAGTCTTTTCATAATTAGTATATAATTTGCATTAACCTAAATAAAACAGTTTGTTTAGCCATAGTGGGCAGGGGTGAGGGGGGTGGGGTGGGGTGGTACGTAACAGTACAAGAAAGTAATAAAGGGTACAATAGGCGAAAATGTTTGGACAACAATGGTCTAGACTCTAGTGTGTATGTGGTAAGTGTATGTGTTTGGGTGTTCCTAACTAGAGTGATGTGTAACTACATTTTCAATAACTACTACTTTCCTGTTTTTCTGAAAGACAATATCACTGGGATTTATAGAACACAGTTGCAAATTACCTGGCTGGACAAAGCTGGAGAGTTGTGGTTAAAGTTATAAGTAAATAAATGTGAACCGTATTATAAGTGTGAGAACAAGCTATAGATTCTGCGTTTGAATTCTTCAATAGTCTTGAAAGTTTGAATTTTGAAATCTATGGGGGATTTGTTACTGACCTTTCACTCCTATTTTTCTCATTCCACCCACACTTTCTGTCACAATATCCACCCCTTCATTCCCTCTCCCTCTTTCTCCCTCCCTCTGTTATTTTCACTCCCTCTCTTGTTTCCTTCGTCTTTCTTTCTTTCAATATCGTTTTTTCTTTCCGTGTCCCCTACATTTGCTCGAGTAGGAAGCCCTGCAATCGGCTTCGCTGACAAGCCACTTTCAGGAAGGCGTTTTTATTACCGCCAGAACTTTGACTGATGAAATGGCGGTTCCTCTTTCCCGGAGTGATTCTCCTCGACGACGGCTTTTTAACGTCCGTGCGAATCGAGACGCAAAAACATCACGGACGGTCTTTTCATGAAGGATGTACGTGGTGAGCGAGCACATACACGCAAACGCACACACGCACGCACGCACGCATACACACACACACACACACACACACACACACACACACACACACACACACACACACACACACACACACACACACACACACGCAAACGCACACGCACACACACATATATATATACATGTAAAATATATAGATAGATAGATAGATAGATAGATAGATATAGATATAGATATAGATATAGATATAGATACAGAGAGAGAGAGAGAGAATATACTTGCACGCTTTTACCCATCCATACTACCACACACATGGGAGAAACAATGCAAGTGTTTCTATAACCACTGAAATCAGCCATATCGAAATGTTGCGCAGTTGGGCTTGAAAAATTCTTCTTGAAAGCCTAAAATTCGAAACCAGGATTCTAGAATACATAACTGCTATTCGTCTCTAATAACTACTCATTTTAAAATTAGAAGTTTTTCGTTTATTTCATCCTAGAACTCAAAGAGAAAGTTACTATTTGAATGTGATTACTCGCACTAAACCCGAACGTCTGTTGAAGTTACTATGTTATGCTTACCAGTGTAACTCAAACAAAGGAAAATAGATGTATAATTAATGACATTGACAGGCCTTGTGTCAAATTATGTTTAGTTTGAGGAATTTGAAACGTATTTATGTTGACAAATGTAGAAAAGGTGTGAATGAGAATAAACATCTTCACAATACAAGAGATGTATTTGACCGGTTTCGATTATATCTTCGTCAGAAATACATATATTTCTGACGAAGATATAATCGAATCCGGTCAAATACATCTTTTGTATTGTGAAGACATTCATTCTCATGCATACCTTTTCTACATTGAGGAATTTGATTTGAATCAATCCAACGAACCTTTCAAAATTGTCCCAAGTTTAATGGGTGGATGATGATGGTGATAATTATATGAAAATGATGATGTTACTGACACGATTATGATAATGGTAACAATTATGATAACAACTGCTCTAGAAACGACTGTTGTTAACGACTAAAAAAGAAAAAAAAAAAAAATCTCTTCGTTCAGGTAACCGAAGTTGGAGCGAATTTTCCACGCGATCGACGCCCACGCGAGCCAACCGTCCTTCCAGCTGATTAGTCTGCAACCAACTGCTCTACGGAACGGTTCCGCTTATCCGACCGCCGACCGCTTGCCAACTGAGACCATAAAAAAAAAAGCTGGTCATCTTTTTTTTTTCAGACTGTTTTGTTCTCCCTTCTCTTTCGTTTTCCTTGTGTCTTTGGCTTTTGGTAATAATTGGAAATTTCTCTTATAGTTCTTGTCATGTTTATTAATGATCCTTTATAATCGTAGATAGCAGTGCTGATACTGATATTATTATGAAGATTATTTACACTTTACAGGGCAGTAAGGTAGACATTTTAACTGTACACACACACACACACACACACACACACACACACACACACACACACACACACACACACACACACACACACACACACACACACACACACACACACTGACGCTTTTCTCGCCTACTACTCGTTTTAGAAGACTCATACAGGACTCCAGTCGCTATCATATATTTATCAAGTCCTGCGAATTCTCCTTCGTGCCATGGCCAGCAGACCGGCGGAAATAATCGAGTATGGCTGCCAACTTTCTATCCCAAGAGACACTGACTGGTCTACCAACTGCCTTTCCAAAAGATAACGGTTAAAGATATATGTCTTCTTTGTTTGTCAGTGGCTGTAACTTCATTCATTGGAGTAATCGGTGATCCATTTCGTTTATATAACAAGATGTTTATGAACTAGTTCTCCTGTAAATCTTCAGCGCAATCGCGTCTTTTGTAAACTGTAGATACTGATCATGTTAGAAACCATTTTGTCTCAACAACGAGTTAACGAAAATATACATTACGCTGTACTCTGAATAGCTATCGGAGTCATGCAGGTAAAATAGTAATAATGTTAATGATACTGCTATTAATGCTATCCCGCATACAATACTATTGCTAATGATACCAAACATTGCTGTCACTAAACTACCACCACTATCACTAATTAAACAAAACCATAAAGCCTTCTTTTATCAAGTCTTGTGTCAACGCAGTGACGAAAGAGAGAGAATGAGAGAGAGAGAGAGAGAGAGAGAGAGAGAGAGAGAGAGAGACAGAGAGAGAGAAAGAGAAAGAAAGAAAGAAACATGACCATCGGTGCTGAAACCTCAAAGCTGGACGCAGCTGGACACCCTCCCCCCACTCCCCCACCCCCAACCTCTTTCTCCCTCCCTTTACTGAATTGTGTGTTGATTACCGTCGCAGTATAAAAATTCCAATACAGTTTTTCAGTTTAAAAAAAATGTGGATTCAGGAGTCATCATCATGAGGGTATGCCTTTGTTCAATCATTGTTTAATAATGTATTTGTTCATCTATGTAAATCGTTCTTGCTATGATGTTATTCATAACTGATACAGTTATAATAAAATGTGAAGATAATGATAACGGTCATTATCATACTGACTTCTCACGTTGACTTGTATGCAGTCTTTCTTTCTTTCTCTCTCTCTTTCTCTCTTCATCTCTCTCTCTCTCTCTCTCTCTTCATCTCTCTCTCTCTCTCTCTCTCCCTCCCTCTCTCATCATTCCCCATTTCTGTCGTGAATAACCTCTCCTCTAACAGCTCTCTCTCTCTCCCTCCCTCCCCCCCCCTCTCTCTCTCTCGCTCTCTCGCTCTCTCTCTCTCTCTCTCTCTCTCTCTCTCTCTCTCTCTCTCTCTCTCTCTCTCTCTCTCTCTCTCTCTCTCTCTCTCTCTCTCTCTCCCTCCCTCCCTCACCCCCCTCTCTCTCCCTCTCTCCCTCCCCCCTCCCCTCTCTCTCTCTCTCTCTCTCTCTCTCTCGGTCTCTCTCTCTCTCTCTCTCTCTCTCTCTCTCTCTCTCTCTCTCTCTCTCTCTCTCTCTCTCTCTCTCTCTCTCTCTCTCTCTCTCTCTCTTTCTCCCTTCCTCCCCCCCCTCTCTCTCTCTCTCTCTCGTGAATAGCCTCTCCACGAACAGCAAATGCAGAATCGAGCGGCAGGGAATCTCCAGAGTTGATCTATACAGTTCCAATCTTTATGAAAAACAAATCTTGAATGAACATAAGCTACTCGATAGCCTTACTTAGTATCGAATCAACTCACAAGAAAAACAAAGAAAACAATATCGATTAATTTCACCCAAATATCCCCAACGAGTTTACAGCTGCCAAGTCTCGAGAACAGCGGATGTCCGGATAAAGAGAGATAAGAACTTTATTTTTCTTTCCTCGTGAGTGAGCAGAAAACTCGTTCGGACGGGTTGGGACGAAGCCGAAGCCATGGCCGCGAGAGAACGGTATGTTAGACGGCGATATTTAATTCCCAACTTTTTTCGAATTCTTTCGGCCTGGACAATTATTGCCAAGGCCCGGAGGATGGAGGAAAATAATGAAGATAATGTAACTGTTATTGGGAAAGGGATGTTTGTCATTTCTAAATTAACCCGAAACAAGCCGCTGTAACAGTGTTATTGGGAAACGGTCGCTAGCCATTTCTAAATTAACCTGAAACAATCCTAGTCTTAATCCTAGGCAATTTCGTACGTTATATTCCTTAGCCCAGTGTTGTCCAAACATTTTCGCCAATTGTACCCTTTATTACCCTCTTGTACTGTTACGTATGATAATATCATCCTGCTAATCCCGCAATCCCATCCCTCATACTCATCGCATCATCATAACTATTATCACATTCTTAGTCTATGATTTTTAATAGCGTGTCCATCATTTTACTTTTTTTTTTTTTTTTTTTTTTTTTTTTTGCAAGGCTTTCGTTCACATTCTAAACTGCCTTGTCTCCACATGCGAGTTAATGTCACGAACAAACAATTTGTACTCTTCTTTTTATGAACATCACATCACTTACGCAATAAATATCAAAATAATAATGAAAATGAGATTGATTGATTATTTAAAATGGTCATTGGCGACGAAAAAAGAGAGAAAATAAACAAATGAAAGAATTAGAATAAAGCATATACATATCACATTTAAAAATATTTAGCGTCACTGAAACTGGGAAACAATAAAATGCACAAAGACCGGTAATATATATATATATATATATATATATATATATATATATATATATATATATATATATATATATATATATATATTTATATATATATAAATATATATATATATAAAGACAAAACAAATAAACAAATAAATAAATAAATAATATACTAATAACAACAACAAAAGAGAACAATAATAAAATAAAAAATAAAAAAGATTGAAGGGACTTGCAAAAAGCATACCCCATTCCCATCACAACATTTCCTCTTCCAGCAACAAACCAATTGCCCTTCCTTCTCCACCTTACCGATGACACCAACGCGATAGCAATCTCTCTCAACATTGCCATTTTTTCCGCCATAAATCCTTAGAAACGTTAAATCTCCTTTGTGACTGTAATTCCCCCTGGCTGATGCGTGCACTGACATACGTAAGGGCAAGAAACGGAATGCCTCGCTAGGATATTAAGGGGCAATATTTATGTTCGTAATCTTGTGGATTTATAATAGCCTTAATGGTGATTGTTATGATGATGAAGAGGAGGGGGAGGATGACGATGGTGGTGATAATGATGGTGATGGTGATGAGGATGGTGATGATGATTAGGGTGGTGGTGGTGGTAGTGGTGGTGATAATGGTGAGGAGGAGGAGGAGGAGAAAGAGGGAAAGAGGGAGAAGGCGATGGCAACAGTAATAAGCGTTAATAAATTAAAAATTAAAAATTACCATTACTATTCTACATTACAATATTCCCTTCGTCCATAACACCTATCACATTTACATGCCCCTTTTCCAGTCGATTCGTCTCTTAAAAACAATACTTTTTAGATATTGATGGCCATTGAGTTGACGAAAGCTATTGAGACGTGATAAAAGATCTTCCTTGCATGCTCACTCCACCTCCTTTCATTCGTAAGACTGAAAGACACGTGAGAAACCGGACCTCACGATATAAATTTAGTAAAAAGTCATTATCGAGCTGGTTACACGACAAGGCGACAGGGTTTTTTTTCGCTCACAGTCGCTCCTTCGAGAGACTGTGAGAGAAACACCCCTGTATATTGTACAATAAATCAACTACAATTACAACTACAACTACAACAGATGTGGGAAATATATATGTGAATTATATACACGGTTTACAGACATGTTATATATAGTAAAGGCACTTCACATATCCACAGGGCTGACTACGGATTTGGGTGATGAGAGAAAAGGTAAGAAATGAGGATAATAATGAAAATATGGGTTCGATATATATATATATATATATATATATATATATATATATATATATATATATATATATATATATATATACATATATATATATATATATATATATATTTTTTTTTTCTTTTTTTCTTTTTTTAGGTGAGAATCTAGAGGTAAAGTGTTAGCCGTTGACGTGGGGGAAACTGCCCTTGAGTGACTCCCGCTGACTCTCCCAATTCTTACCAGTTCCTCCTTTCCTTCACAAAACTGAGACGCGCGGATAATATGAGCACACAACGACATCCGTGGATATCTCACAACTGACCAAAACTTCCTATGTCTTTTTGGAATCCGAGGTAAGGTTTGCTGTCTCTCTCCCATTGGCTCCGTGCGAGAGGGTCGGATTAAGGGTGCTCGAGTTACCCTTAACGTGAAAACGAGGTCGTCTTTTACGGGAGAACGAGGTCGTTATGCACCCTCGTTTATTTCTCGATAAAGTTTCTCTTCTTTACAGAAATAATTTCCCTCAATGGAAGTTATTTGAGGACCTGTTTCTTCGGAAGGGAGCAAAAGCAAAGTCATTGTAATGATGATTGTGATTCCTCTCTGCCTCTCCCTTTCCCTCGCCATCTCTCTCTCACTTTTGTCTCCCTCTTTCTTTGTCCAGATGGGAAACAGACAAATTGGCTTATACATAATCACACGTTTGTTATGTGTAAGTGCTTGGCTTCACGCTGTACATTTACTAAACACCGAGTGACTTAATATACGAGAAGTGAAATGTTCTGTAACACCCCTGTTTCTGGACTCTTATTGGGGTTTTCCTGTCGTTTGTCATTCTTCCCTTTAGCGGCTTCCCTCTCATTGCCCAGTTTCCCTTCCGCTCATTTATGTTTGTCTTTATTCCACGCGCGAAATAATGTAAAATAATGTCATGGAGAAAGTAATGCACGTGCACATGTTTAAGAAATGTGATGCATTAAAGAATACAGTGAATATAAATAAATTCAGAACAACGAATTGGTGATACTGTGGTTGCTCTTTGAAGTAGCTATTTACTTCATAATTTATAATGATAGCATGCGATTGGTATAATCTTATTTAATGTAACAGAATCTCTATCCCTGCGTTTACTTAGAAGTTGGAGGTAGTTCCCTGCGCTTCGCCCATTTCAGAAGAACTAAAATATCTGCCAACTTAGAGCCTCAAAAATTTATCTGTCCGAACAGCAACGCGTTCACGAGTCAGTTGACGACTTATTTTTGTCTTCCTGTCTCAAGAGTCTTAATTGACCACAACCACACTATACATCCGGAGAATCTTACTCTCCAGTATGAATTAACTATTTAGAAACATTGGATAGTTATTTATGAAACTATTCCCCGATATTAAACAATTAAACGAACTTTAATCTCTCTTCAGATA
>NC_091555.1:3570181-3572681 GCF_042767895.1 Penaeus vannamei | reverse complement strand
GTATGTATGTATGTTGATGGAAACAATAAATCATCAGTGAGCCAGAAATGGAACAAAGTACTCTATGAGTAATAACCTTCACGTTACCTTTAACATTATTAAATGTATTTACATATTTTTCCTTATACGAGCATGGAGTCTTGAAGTAAAAGAGAGAAGTAAGAGGATTCTGTTTTTTAATAATCGGATTTAAAGGTACATTTTCAAATTTGCAAGAGTGGATGGCAAAGATGAGATTGTTCAAGAATGTTTTGCTGATGTAACATTTCTAGGGAACATTTCATATGGAACATTTCATTACTGCAAACTATCCTTTGCGTTGCCTGGGATCACCAATTCAGAAATGCTAATAAATGAACAGAATTCTGGTGAAGAAAAAGACTGTATGAGATGATTATGTATGGGAAGGTTTTTTTTTTCAATTAATAAATTTATCTTATATTTATTTATTCATTTATTTACTTTTTTTGCATTTACTCTTTCATTACATATAGTACAGACTAACATGATTATGCACGTGCATGCATGCGTGTGCCCAAGTGTTAGGTATGTTTTACCTCTTTAGTTTAAATACACAAAAGGGTTACAAAGGAACATTCATTTAAAACACCAGCGATTGAAAATCTTGTCTAGTATGCACTTCATCCTTTACCGGAAAGATGAAAAGTAAGGGCACGAACGTCCTCTCTCTCGACGATAATGTTCAATAGTCAAGTTTCAAGATGGCGTTCATTACCTGAGAAAATATACGAACTTCTTCTCCCTCGACGCAAGTGCTCAGCAGTCGAGCTTCAACTTCACGCCCATCTCCTGGAAAGAGTGAGAAGTTTGCGTTTCCTTTCCTCTCGGTCTTGGAGTTCGTGCGGAAGGTCTCGGGGCGATGGCGGGCGCTGCGGAGGCGACGGCCGACGGGACACGCTGTGCTCGTCGTCAGGATCTAATTCCAAACGCCTCTGGTCATATATCTTTCGCCCGGGACGTCCCAGTTGCCGAAAAGGCCCTGAGGCGGGAAATTGGCAACGCGGTTTTATCTATCGGTTGCGATGGTGTCAGTAATAATTATGAGGCTGTTGTGATAAATAACGTAACTAGATGGTTGGTGGTCGACTAATCTTGTAAATATTGTGCCATGACTCTCCTGTGTCAATTGCATTCTCTTTCACTTTCCTTTCGGTACCTGACTTTTGTAGAGGCACTTTCTCTATCTTACCTTTAAATAATTTCTAATCTCGCACGGCAAGTTTGAGGTAGAAGGACTATGTGTACGTAAGTACAAACATACAAACACACACACACACAAATGCCCATTTATACATGAATATATGTCTGTGTGTGTGTGTGTGTGTGTGTCTCATTGGGGGACCGCGGCGCCGAAAAGCAAAGTATAATAATCTTAAATATACACACTAACAACACTCACTTTGTATCCCCATAAGGACTGCAAACCAACAATTTGTTCTTAAACTGCACTCCATGCTCGTTGTCACTCACAAGGGATGAAAAAAAGGCATTTGGCCCACCGAGAAGAGACTGCTATTGCCTTGTTTATCCTTTTTTGGAAGGAAGCTGCAGGAGTTGATGCAGTGATATCGCACTCAAAGGAGTATGGGTAATGGCGCGCGGTTTGAATGACTCCGAGGATACTTATCAACTTAATCAAATTCTTTCTTTCTTTTTAAGAAAACAAATAATTAAATTGCGCAGTATTCTACAACATACACACCCACACCCACACACACACATATATGCATATATGTATAAACATGTATACATATACGTATAAACATGTATCTAAATCTATCTATCTATTTTATCTATCTATATATATATATGTATATATATATATATATATATATATATATATATATATATATATATATGTAAACATACACACACACATATATGTATATATGTATATATATATATATATATATATATATATATATATATATACACACAATTATATATATATAAATATGTATGTATGTATTTATACATAGATATATAGATATATATATGTATGTATGTATGTATATGTATATACATATGTATATATCTATATCTATCTATATGTATGTGTGTATACATATACATATATATATATATATGTATGTATGTATGTGTGTATATTCATATATATATACATATAGACATGTACATTTATAAATATATATAAATAAACATTATATATGTGTATATACGCATGCAAACACAAAAATATAAATCAACAGAGAAGAAAAGCCCAAGACGGAGCACCTTGACACTCCTTCCTACTTCCTTATATATTCGGCCGTTATTTCCCCGAAGGAATTGCAGGAAGGGAGACAATTGGGCCCTAAAACTAGACGATCATCGTTTCCTTGATTTGCGCCCAATTGGGAGCCGTTGGGGCCTCGCATATCCGGAGAATATTCCTAAAGGGGATTTCCGGATGGCACTGATTCTATTCCGGGGAGCAGATTTAGCCTTCTGGGGTGCCTAAAGGGGTATTGTTATTACG
>NC_091555.1:3562681-3567681 GCF_042767895.1 Penaeus vannamei | reverse complement strand
CACTCGTTATTTTATTTATAGTTTTACATCCATCGTTTATATCCAAATTCACATACTCAGACATGCACGATTGCACGCGCATGGACAGAGAGAGGACACAATGGACATTAATTGAGAGGGAAGTGGATGGGGGAGAGAGTATAATGTATACAGAGCAACAGAGAACGAGAGTAAGAGAAAGAGAAAAACGAGAGAGAGAGAAAATGGCAATCCGAGCCCATCAAAGACAGATAAAGTAAAGTAAACTATAAATGGGAGGCAAAAATACGTGAAATTTTCCCTTGCCTTTCCATCCCTTCTTGCACGATTCCCTCCTGCTGTGTAGCGCAGCGGTGAACGTGCTGGTCTTGCAATCTTGCTGACCTGCGTTCGATCCTGCGCGCTGCCAGTGGATGGTCACCCCGGCCATTCCTTGCACACAGGGGGGGGAGGGGGGATTTAGAAGGCAAAATAAAACAGACCGTATGTCACAGCAAAGAATATCCAGTGTAACAAATGGAATTGAAATTAAATCTTTAATCTTAAATCCTTCATCCCCGGGGAATCCCCTCCGTTGAAGATGCTGCGGCGATCCATTTCCTGAATTTCAGCTGTTCAGACTCGGGACGCTGTGGGGGGCGGTGGGGGGCCGAGAGGGGGGGGGGTGGCGCCCACGAGGACTCGCCTCAAGGGAAGGGGCGGAAAGAAATTGCATATAATGTGGAAAGGGTTTAAAAATCGGATAAATTGCCTTTGATTTCATTGCTAATCAAATAACGGTATGGTAATAGAAAAAAAAAATCATAACGAGAGAGGAAGGGCGAAAGGAGGGTGAGAGAGAGAAAGAGAGAAAGAGAGAGAGAAAATAGATAAATAAAAGTGAAATAGTTACTCTTGCATAATCAGAACGAAATGCGTCCTTTGTGGATATCATTAATTTTAACCAAATGAGCGTTTATTTGCTTACGTAAAATAATTCTGATCGTCATTTACATTTTGCTAATGATTTCCTGTTCCTCCGGGGATCCATTGGGCTCTGAGTTGATGCGGAGGAAGTCGTGAGATTAATTAGGTCTGATTAATTAAGTCTCCTGATATGTACGAGAAGCTGCCCCTTTATGTACGTTTTCCACCTTTAATTGAGGAGATTCGCTATGACTTCTAATTATTACTTTAATTGAAGAAATTCGTTACTTCTTGTATTTATTATTTTCACGTAAATATTGACGATGCCTGAGAAACCCCTTCTGAAATAAACTTTTCTCTTCTCGTGCCTCAGTTAAATAAAGAATCTGGTGTCATATTTATGCCAAAATCTTACATAATTGTTTAGCAACTAATATTTTCAACAACACAAAAAGGTGTGGTGTGGTGTGGTGTGTGTGTGTGTGTGTGTGTGTGTGTGTGTGTGTGTGTGTGTGTGTGTGTGTGTGTGTGTGTGTGTGTGTGTGTGTGATGTATTCTAAATTTGAGACAGTCAGCGTGAACTATATTTTCTGAATTGGTTGATATTTATGAGTATAGTATGACATAAATCGTTTAATTGTTGTCCGTGAGTATGATATCATAATTAAATAACGTTGAAGGATTAGTTCCTTATACTCTCTGCTCTAACGTACTTGGGAGTATGACTATTATGTTTGTAATCATCAGAATCGTAAATTCTTGAATAATTAAATATTGATCGTCATCAGATTTGTGTCAAAAAAAAAAAAAAAAAAAAAATCTGAAAATTATAATACCAGAGCAGTAAGACTCGAGTGAAATATACAAATTTAATCAAAGCGATGTCATAAAGGAAGTTATGGATGTATTGAAGGTCTCAGTGAATATTAATTAGCAGGCAAGAAGCTCTTCCTGAAATTCAATAGCGGCGATTGATCAGTGCTCTAGTATCATCATTATCATCATAATCATTACTCATTATTACTATGATTATCATTATTATTGTAATAATAATTATCATCATCACTACTACTAGTACTACTATTATTATCTTTAATATAAACATTATCATTATCTACATTTGCATCTGCTAGGCTGGGTAGGTTCTTACTGTGGTCTTGTAGTGACATAATGGAAAGAAAGTCAAACGGTAAGAGTTGTCTTGTAGTGGAAATAAAGTAAAGAAAAAATATATGTCGAACGGTACGAGTTCATCACGATCCTACAGATATAATTGATGTAAATAAAAGTGGAATTCCCTGGAAATTTACACGAGCAGTTTCTAGCACAAGTCTGAATCTTGCTAAGCATCTTTTCCCTTTTGCAGTCTATATCATACGAATTCGTTTTGCACAGTAAAAAGGTGACAAAAATGATCACAGATATACAACCAAACAACTAAAAGTTTGCGAGTACGAAGAACCTAAATTAACAAAGTAAAACCTACATTTTTACCTCTATAACACAACAAATCTTACTTTACGCATATTATTTTCCATACGAAAAGAAACTTACTGTAACGAAAACGTGCTCTAGAGGGAATTAACACAGTCGCTGCAAATATCCGCTCTCAAGTCCTTTCAGCCCCACGAGAACCCGCCTGCTAATGAGGTCTGAAGTGAACGGATACTGATGAAAAAATTACTTTAAGTCTGGAATTATGGGTAAGGCTTTTTTCAATGAAGATCATTTGGCATTATCATTATAGTGTGTGTGTGTGTGTGTGTGTGTGTGTGTGTGTGTGTGTGTGTGTGTGTGTGTGTGTGTGTGTGTGTGTGTGTGTGTGTGTGTGCTGCCCTAATTGAGGTTACTACGTATGCTGTTTAAACGATAGTATCACAAACTTGTAAATTAACAAATGATTTAGTTACCGTCCTTATTTTCCAGTGAAAAGGTACAGGGGGAGATAAACTAGTAAATACTAGTTACAAACAAAAAAGGTTAAGATTTATCGTTATCACTGTTATAAAAAAAAAAAATCATAATAATTATCTGCCATACTATGAATTATTCTCTACTGAGTTTAAAAATGAAAGGAAAACAGAAACACTAAAAAAAATCGCAACTAGTCGGGCATTTGTCAGAACGAACTTATGAGTACCCTGTGCCTTACTCCTCTCTCACTAATGCCAACGTGTCCATGCTACATAAATAAACATACATTCCTTTAACACCAAGAGATGAGCCAAATGCTTCATGGTCCATCATAATAACACAAATTCTACATCAAAAACTAAGAGGAAATCAACTCATCTTGAAAGAACACCCAGCCCAGAGCAACTGTCATGGCGGCCATCCACAGCGTCACCGGTTCCTCCTCAACACGACTGCACGCTGGCTAGGCTGCTCTCACTGCTCTGCTCTGCTCTCGTCGAGGTCGGGAGGGAAGTAAGCCAGAGGTTTATGTTATTCTTTCCACTCGAGTTCCCCCAGAGACAGTATTTCTAAAAAAAAAAAGTTTGGGAGGACCGCCAGCCTATTCACCTGCTCTCGTCGAGGTTAGAAGGGAAAGAGCTGCGCTTGGCGGTTGCCCCCCCCCCTCCCCCCCACGCCACGACTCAGAGAGTTCGAGTATAAACTAAAATTAAGGGTATTTCATTTTTCCTACTCTAGGAAAAAAATCTCTGTACACGTGTTCCTCTTTTACAATAAGATATAATATACTAATTTAATAAAATGATATGAGTAATACATATTTTTTTTAATTATTTTATTTTTCTGGGTTGAGTGCATTTGACTCGGCAAATTAAACCGATTTTCTCCTGTTGCGCAACATTCACCGAACAGCGTTATCGTTCACTTCTGTTTTAGTGGCCCTTCGAAATTCATGACTGCTTCATTTCGAAATCTTGAATCCCAGAGGGTTTTGCACGTTATCATCAGAGGTTTTGACTTTCAACCTTATGGCGTTCTGTGTAGCTCCCCATTCGAGAGAGCATTTATATACATATATATATATATATATATATATATATATATATATATATATATTGTCACTTTTTTCTTTTCCTTGAACATGAAATATATCGCACAATAAGACGTGCAGTTAGTTTTGCTCGACATCTGAAACATGACAGAAATTGTGCTACCAAAACCTTTCATACGTTTGGATATTATTCCTCCCCATTTACAGCCTGCACATGAATCTTTAAATCTTTGTAAATAAATCTCCCTCCTCTCAACAGTTATGGCTAACGGTAGCAACATTCCCATTCAATCCATTTCCTTTCTGTCTTCCTTTTCGATTTTTACACTGATCGGAGTCCAAAAAGCCCGAAGGTCTTGAAGCGAGAGTGGCTGGCGTTTCCGCTACTCTCTGCTACTCCTACTTTCTCTTTACTTCCTTTCTATTGTTTTTTCTTGCTTCTTCCTGTTTCCTGTGCTGTTGCTGTTTCTGAAAGCCACTTCCTGTGAGCTCGGAAGGTTTGCAAATATTCACCGGCGCATTTGGCAAGTAAGTGCAAAACAACCTAGTTATAGCAAGTATTTGATTTAATTGCTAATAGTAATGATGATGATGTTAATGAAATAAAAAATAATTTCTAGTAAATTAGTAAGAAGGAGTTTCCTGAAAAACGGTCACATATTCCTTTTCACGGATTAAGATCAGTATGAATTACTTGCAACTCAGCAGTCGTGCAGCGTCGTCAAGCAGGCCTGCAATCACGTCTGAACAAGTTTTGCAACACGCCATGAACTGAACTAAAGGTTACCACTTTGTTAAACTGACAGCACTTTACGAGAGCAATTCTGTTCGCAATATTGGCGGGGGCAGTGAGAGAGTGAGGAAAATGTGTTACAACATGACATAAGTTGTGCAGGGTTAGTGAGAAACAGGGGAGAGGAAAGAAAGGGGAGGCAGAGAGTTACAAGGAGAGAAGAACAGAGGAAATATCCAATAGGCAGACATTCTATCATTATATAATTGGTCCCCTTAAAAAAGAAAAAAAGAAAGAAAAAAGAACGAAGAATATATACATGATATATCTATCTATATCTATCTCTATCTATCTATCTATCTATCTATCTATCTATCTATCTATCTATCTATCTATCTATCTATCTATCTATCTATC
>NC_091555.1:3555181-3557681 GCF_042767895.1 Penaeus vannamei | reverse complement strand
ATGATCGACCATATTCACAAACCATCCGAAACTTTTGTGACGTCATCAAACTAAACCCTATGTGCTTTTATTTTTCCAAAAATAGAATTAGACGCCATGATGCCTCGAGTTGCTACTGATCCTGCCTTTCCCGTGGAGAAAACCATACAACAAAGCTTGGTAAAACGGCTGTTAATTCCTACTGCGCCCAGCCCTAGTTGAGTCGTTAAGGAAAGACGTCGACGCTGCGACAGTTCACGACCACAACAGAGTAAGTTACGTAGCAAGAAGACGGGAGCGCTGTAGTGATGTTGCCGCTGCCTCTCAACGTTGTGCTTGTGGTGGTTTGTGGATAGTGGCCGGGGCCGCTTGGGCTGAAATGTGTCCTGTAATAGTTTTCTTTTTTCACGTAATTATGAAACGGAATTGTATGTGGATTAATTATATTTTTGTGCCTACAAATCTTTAGAAATGTATGGAACGATTTGTATGTGCTTAAACAGTTTTTAATTTTTTTCTTTTTTCTTTTTTTTCTTTTTTGTCGATTCAGTGCTATTTGGTACTTTTGAGTACTGTTCGTTGCATGCCATGTTTTATGGTGTTTGGTAACTTTTTTTTTCTTTATTCATTTACTAAAGTAGAATATTAAGTTAGACATACATTATATATATATTCAAATTCTGAACATAAGTAATGTGCCAGTTTCTCTTGGTTGATACAAATCGAAAATAAAACCATTGAAATAAAAGTTAAAGAGAAATCAATAAAAAAGGTTTAACTGAAGAGAGAGAAAACCTTTTTTTTCCAGCAAGCTTTGGAAAGGTTAGGGTCGTGTGCTTGAATATGCATGAAGACAAGAATTTTTTTCCTGTACACACGTCAAAACCACCATTTTTCTTCTTTCTTTTTACTTTTTAAGGAACGAAAACACAACGGGATGTTTGACATAGAGCAAAGAAATGCATGATGTTGATTTTAGAAGATTGAGAAATTGGATTACACGTCTATCTACCTATGGGTCTATCGGGACATATGTGCATGTTTATTTTCATATCTGTCAGTGAACCACCCATGAAATCCCCGTGGACCACCGGTTGTGAACCATTGGCCCAGAGGGTAGTCTCATTGAGGACGGCAATCACTGAAAGGAGGAATACTTCATATAGTGAATAAGGTAATAGGTAAATAGAAATGAACGTTAGCAAGGGTTCTGTTCTTTTGTTAATAAGAATGGTAGAGTCAATTACTTTGCTCATACATCGGTTCTTTTTCTTTTCGTACGTTCTTTCTTTTTTTCAGGCATAACGTTTTTTTTTTTTTTTTTTTTTTGGGGGGGGGGCGATTTTGTAAAAGGATTTCTTGGTCAGGGATAAGACTTTTCCTTTTCTTGTTTTACGGATTAAACGACTTTCGGAAGAAAAAAAAGTTGAACAAAGGAAATTACCAAGAAAAGTACTGCCGCTGTTTTTGTACATGGATTTATTTCGCGCGTTTTGCATATGAAAAGCAAAAGTGTCATTCACTCCAAATAGGACTATCTATTTCCATATTTCGCCGCTGCGGCTCGAGTGTTCCTGGAAGCCTTTGTTATGGAATGTCTAATGCGATAGAAAGCGTAGATCTCAAAACCCTTTCACATGTAAACTAACAGAGAAGCCCCTTTGTATTTCACACGAATAAAGGACGTAAAAAAACAAAAAAACTTGCAGGTGATATTATGCTTTGAAAGTGGCCGTAGCTGCGTAATGTTTTTAGTTCTTTTTTAACTTCGTAAACAGCGATTGCGTGATAGCATGACTTTAGTGACAAGAATGATGATTTTAGTGACACTATCAGATAGCATACGTATTGCAAACGTCTAGAAATAATTACGGGCAGGACATTTTACATATTCAATTACATTTTTACGAATAACATTGCTAACATATCCAACTGTTTGCTATATCACTGTTGATACGATTCCTAGAATGTACTGATGTGATTTTTGCTTCGATCACTTTGAAGCTATAAATATAGAAGCTTTAGATCACCTCTACATAAAAAAGAAAAGTATTGATGGCATTTTTTATTATTATTTTCGTTATGATTACTATCATCATCATTATTAATACATCTTTAAATATTCGTTACTCCTAGTTTCTGATTTTTATCTAAATACGTCTCAAAAACCTTGCAACGAGCGAAGGTCTTCAGTAGGTACAAAACATTGCCTTTCTTCAGTTTCCACCCTCTTCTCCTTCTCCCATCCTCTTATTACGCTCCCTTGTCTTCCATTTTCTTTATCCTCCTCCTTTTCCCTTTCCTCCTCTTTCTTCTTCTTCCTCACTATCATTTTTCTTCTCCGTCCCTTCCCTATTTTATTTCTCGTCTGCCTTCTCCCGCCAGGCGCATGGAAGAAAGAAGTGGAGAACAAATTAACGACTTTCTTGCATCACTTTTCTTATCCGGTCTTCTTTTCGGGTAAGACCGGGCAAAGGAGAGACGGAAGATAAGTTTCCATTATCTTGTTGTTTCCTTTTAT
>NC_091555.1:3547681-3552681 GCF_042767895.1 Penaeus vannamei | reverse complement strand
ATAGATTCTTTTAATAGCGAACTTACCCTCCTTCGGTCACGCTTTATGCAATACTCGCTCTTGTTCTTATTCCTTTTCCGTCCCTCATCGCACTGTGTTTTATTCTCACCAAAACACCTCGCAAATATCGTTTATTATCGCAAATAGTGTATTGTGTTAGCAAGGGTGGGATGAAACAGCCACAGTTGATGATTCGCTGGCGCATGTTATGATCGCAAATAGTGAATTGTGCTTGCAAAAGGGTGACATGAAACAGCCTCAGCGGGTGATTCGCGGGCGCAAGTAAAATGGGTTAAAATCGAGGCGACAAGCTTTTGATCAGCTGGTGTGAAAGGCGACGACCAGCTGAGCAGGGTATCGGATCTCCTTTAGGCTGGTGATCACAGCTGGAGGGTCAATACGGCTGAGGAGATTTTAGAGCCAACGGCGGTATTCGCATCGTGTCATTCACACAACTTTAGGTGTTCGATAGTCTCCGCTTGCTAGTTCTAGTGAGAGAGTCTTTGCAATAAACATATTTTTGAATGTTACTATTTTTATTAATTTCTATCACTAATGCTGACTTAAAGTAAGCGCTCTCAACACCGTTAGTTACATCACCTCTGTTATATAATTACAAAACGACCATTAAATTATATACATGAAAATGAAAACAGCCACAGTAAGAATTGAAAATAAACGTTGTTTCGAAACCTTCATGAGTACCTCTTCAGACGAATAACTAACCCAAAAGGCCCAATAAATCATTAGTAATTCAGGATATGGCGATCGAGCATTTTCCCGATGGTATAAAGAACAGAAATATAAATATTGATAATTATTATTTCACTAACACCTAATTGAATATTATAATATGTACAGTATGCACTTTTCCGCAACAGTAAACAGGAAGTGGGGGGCCAGCTTGAATATCCATCACTTTCTCCTTGAAATACTTGAGAATCTAAAGTATATTATTTCAATTCTTGTTTTATTTTTGTTCACCTCGATTGTTATTTCGTTACTTGTTGTTTTCGTCTTCCCAATCTTCCTTTTTATGGTTATCTTAATATAATTGTCTCGTGTGTTAGATAAATTTTTAATGAATGTTCTCACAAGAATTTATTTGAATTTGTAGGTAATGAAAGGATGAAATGTATTAAGAAATTAAATACTTACGCATAGTGATAGTAAATGGAACACACTCATTTAATAAACACACTGTACATCTTTCTTCTGTGTGTATATTTTCTTCCTACTTTCTTTTCATTCTTTCATTTGCCATTTCTCTTCATTCTTTACTTAAATAATCTGTGTATGGCATTACAGCTACTGTATTCAAACTTGCTCCTTCTGTTTAAATGAACGCAATGTTCCATTTCATACCTCCACCATACTTTCTCTCTCTCTTGCCTACTTTACCATGTTTGTTTATTAGTCAGTTTTGTTGTCTGTCACTTCAACCTTGTCTCTCTCTCATCCTCACCTCCCTGAAGTGATCGATTAGTGCATGTAATGTCAGGGTCCCATGAAATGCGTGTGTGATTTTGTTGTATAATATATATGTATAAGCATCTTCTTAAGACTCACCTCGTTGGTCTTCTGGAGCTATAAATAACGTTTTGATTATTTTCAAGACCATCCCAACTTGATTAATAGACAGCCTAGACAGGATAGAATATTCACCAGATCATTATTATTATTTATTTACCGTTTTATAGCACAGGTCCCATAAGTAAACGGTCATGTCGGTCGGCGAAGATCAAAGTCTAATGTTGACAAATTATTTCCGATCAAACCGCGTAGAGATTCGCAAGTGAGTGAATTGCCACGGCGTCTGCGTGATATATAGACGCGAACAAAGATGTGCTTCGGGCAAATTAAAGACATTTTAAGACCTACGACAGAAAGAGTTACTTTAAGACTTTTTAAGGCCTTACATTTCAAAAGAGTTACTTATGACATTTGCACTTTATTATAGTTTTTGAATGTACAGTACATTACCTCCTCTCTTTAAAAATGCAAAAAATAATAATAATAATAAAATTAAATTAAATTAAATAAATAAGTAAATAAAAGATAAATAAATAAATAAAATTGAAGCGAAAATAAAAGAATACCAGAGATCCCACAATCTGTATATATTTTCTAGATTTAAACCACCGGCACCACATCCTATCTGACCTTTTATAAAGAGTGAAAATAAATTTATCCAACACTTTCTTCCCTCTCAGGACAATAAAAGGTCAAGGAGGCGTCCAGTGATGCCGGGCGCTCTGCTGACTCGACAAGTAAAAAATCCAAAGTAGAGATTTGCGGAAAAAAGTAGTTTTTATTTCCTTGTTTGTCAGATCATAAAATGCTCTGAATTGAATTAATCGAATATAAAAAAGATATTTTTGGGTAACCGAATAAAGGGATGGCAAATAAGCAGGTCGTAAAACTAAAAAAATAATAATAATAATAAAAAAATAAAAAATAAAAAATAAATAAAATGGTACAGTCAAAGAAAATAATAAAAAAGGGTTACAGGGATGAGGGGACAGCAAAGGTGACTGCCAAGCACGCAAACAGATGATGCTAAGGTGGTCCTGTTACTGTTAAAGAGGGCTTCACCTAGCCTTCGTTCTCTTAACCAATAAAAGTTGGCTCATTTCCACTTCAAGGATAAGAAGAATGGTGTTAACAGGCTGCGGTCATGAGAAGGTGTTTGTATTAATGCTATTACTATTACTATTACTGCTTTAGTACTTATATTACTACTACTACCACTATTATTAATACTGCAGGTACCATTGGGTGAGATTTGACATAAAACGAGTATTTTCTTGGAGAAAGTAATAAAACGAAAGAGCTAGAGAGAGAGAGAGAGACAGAGACAGACAGACAGGCAGACAGATACAGAGAGCAAGACAGAGACAGAGACAGAGAGGCAGGCCGGGGATAGGGTGGGGGGCTAAGAGGAAACGAAAAGATTGAAAGATAAGGTGTTAATGAAATTATCATTACACTCCTATTTACGTATTAAAGACTCGTCTGGAGAGGGAACGAAATCTCACTTAACTTTCTTTTGCCACTTGCCTTTTTTAAGTAGGAAGCCTCTCATATTTTACGCGAATCACGTAGTACTGTCAGAAATTTTGCTAATGCATTTCTTGCGAAAAAGGAAAAAGAAATAATAAAAAAAGGAGAAGAGAGGAGGAAGGAAAGGGAAAGATAATATGTAGCCGAAGAAGCAGGAGAGAGGATAAATAAGTTGTTGCTCTGTTTTTATTGTAGTTAAGTAATTACTATATGTAAACATGAGAAAAGAAACTTTAATGGGAGTTTCTTTGTCCCTATTAATTAGATATCATAAGCATAGTTCCCACTGTAGTAGTCATTATGATCATTATTCTAATCTTACGCCACTACATGCTTTTATATTTGTAAAATATGTGTTAATTTTTTGCACAAAGAATAACAACGTTGTATTATTTTCAGAGAGAACGGAATCTGATTTATATTCAAATGAGACGGGATTATTAATGTGCTTTACCTGCGTTGATGTTTTTAGGGGAACTTAATGTAATCCTTGCATAAGTTATCATAACGGGATTAAAGCCTAACCCTGTCGCAGTTTCATAAGCAGAATTTGAATATTTGTTAACAGAGGTATAAATATCTTGATTAACCAATAATGGAACGCCTCATACCTTTGTTTCTATTGCATATTTGATGTGTATCTGTACCCAATCCCGCATTTTTATCGAAAGTCACTTCGTTTTATCCGACAGTTTGCGACTTCAGCGGCTCTGAGGACGGATGGAGTCGTTGTAGATTTACGTTTCCTTCGAAGACGTCGCCAGAAGACGTTCTTTCCTCCTTTATTTTCCCTCTTTCTCTTCGCATATTATCTCCTTCGTTTATCGTCGCTTCCTTTGTTTCTCCTGAGATGACTGGCGACTGTGCTGAGACCTTGTTACGCCTTCGTCTGCCTGAGGAAGGTACAATGAACTAAACAAGTACAGAAGCATTCGCAAATACAGAGCAAGGAGAATCTGCTATTCTTTGTTCCTCTGTGGTAATATCCTTGAAGTACTTGGACAGGAATCCTTAGTGTAATTTTTTCAATGATTCATAAGAAACGAAAAGACAAACAAATCTGGAAAAAAACTGGGTAAGAAAACTTTACATAATCCCTTGTGCATGTGTTTCAAATTACCATAAGCGTAGCGCATGCGTATTACAGCAACATGTCTTAACGTGTCTCTATTCCCGCTTTGCTAACACCAGCTTCCGGAGACAGCAACGAATAGATTACAGACATAGACTAAGCCCCTTTCGTTTGGTTTTGGAAATTCATGGAGGACGAAGGTGGTTCATCTGGAATAGCATATATGTAGATGAAATGGCAATAAATTTTGTGTAAATGTAAATAGGAGAAGGATAAAACGAGTTAATGGCCCACAAACAGCAACAAGAAAGTAAATGACATAAAAGAGAAGGAATATAAAAAAGCTAACAAAGCGAGAAGAAAGGAGAAAGGAGTCCACAAGAGAGAGAGAGAGAGAGAAAGAGAGAGAGAGAGAGAGAGACGGCTAGATAGATAGATAGAGAGAGAGAGAGAGAGAGAGAGAGAGAGAGAGAGAGAGAGAGAGAGAAAGAGAGAGAGAGAGAGAGAGACGGCTAGATAGATAGATAGATAGAGAGAGAGAGAGAGAGAGGAAGAGAGACGGCTAGAGAGAGAGAGGAAGAGAGAGAAAGAGAGAGAGAGAGAGAGAGATGGCTAGAGAGAGAGAGAGAGAGAGAGACAGCTAGAGAGAGAGAGAGAGAGAGAGAGAGAGGAAGAGAGAGAGCGAGAGCCGGACGGAGGGACGCCGGTCAATCTGCGACGGGAAGGCTTGGAAGGGGAAGCGGGGAATCAGGAGGATAAATTCGCGCTGGAAACGAATGGGGAAGAAAAGAGATAAGGTGAAATAACGAGAACATAAAACGCACAGGGATATTCGAAAAAGATATGTGACAGAGGAAAGCTATAA
>NC_091555.1:3537681-3540181 GCF_042767895.1 Penaeus vannamei | reverse complement strand
TATATGATGATAATCGTGATAATGAGAATAATGATTATATGATGATACTCGTGATCATGATAATAATGATTATGATATGATGATAACCGTAATGATAATAGGGATTATATGATGATAATCGTGATAATGGTAAGAATGATTATGGAATGATGATAATCGTGATAATGATAATAATGATTATGGAATGATGATAATCGTGATAATGATAATAATGATTATGGAATGATGATAATCGTGATAATGATAAGAATACATGTCTATTCAAGCCCCTCCCTCCTACCCCCCTTTAGTGTACCCCCCACCCCCACCCCACTCCCTCCCTCACAGTTATTTCCTCAAATCCTCTTTCATTCCCCTGCGGATCCTCTCCCTCTCGGAAATGTGTAGATAAGAAATGTTCATAAAGTGACTGATTATTGCAATACCGTGCAATTGCATTACACTCCTATGAAGATGAAGGCATAGCGTGCAAACGAAAGAACGAAGCACTAGCAGAATAATATAGTAATAATGATGATGATAAGGATGATAATGAGGGTGATGATGATGATGATGATGGTGATGGTGATGATGATGTGGAGGAGGAGAAGGATGATGATAATATACTTTCTTTATATACTTCTCCTTTCTTTCCTATTCTCGGCAGTTCCAATACGTTAGGCCTGGGCAATAGGGAGGCTTAGGCTGCAGGTGACTAAGGTTCCTCTGAGGTCGTGGTAGCTATGTGTCAAAATTTGAGGAAGATATTATTTGTAATTTGTCTGATCTCAGGATACAAGGGGCTATAGAAGAGTGGAAGAGGCGTTTTGTCTTCATTCTTCCTCTCTTTCTTCATTTATACTCTCATTCTTCTTCTTCTCTTTCTTACTTTTTACTCTAACTCTTCTTCTTCTTCTCTTTCATTCTTTATATTCTCATTCTTCTTCTTCTCCTATTTCCTTCTTTTTATTCTCACTCTTCTTCATGATCTTTGCACTTTTTTTATTGCTTCACTTATGGTTATTCTTCCTTTTTCCTCCTTTGATTTTTATTTTTTTTCTAATTACCTTTATTTCTTTGCAACTTTACTATTTTTCACTTTCTTTACTTCACCGCCTCTCTGTTCTCCTTAATTTTTCTTCTTCACTTTCTTTTTCATCTAGTTCCCTCTTTCTTGCAATTTCTCAAGGAGACGAATCATGCAAGTAAAAAATAATACTAAATCAGAAATTGTCTATATATATATATATATATATATATATATATATATATATATATATATATATATAGAGAGAGAGAGAGAGAGAGAGAGAGAGAGAGAGAGAGAAAGAGAGAGAGAGAGAGAGAGAGAGAGAGAGAGACAGAGAGACAGAGAGACAGAGACAGAGACAGAGACAGTGACAGAGAGAGAGACAGAGACAGAGACAGAGACAGAGACAGAGATAGAGACAGAGACAGAGACAGTGACAGAGAGAGAGACAGAGACAGAGACAGAGACAGAGACAGTGACAGAGACAGAGACAGAGACAGAGACAGTGACAGAGACAGTGACAGAGAGAGAGACAGAGACAGAGACAGAGACAGTGACAGAGAGAGAGACAGAGACAGAGACAAAGACAAAGACAGAGGCAGAGACAGAGAGAGCATCCCTTTCAACATCTGCAACTCCCGCACTCTACTCAATCTGTCCGACTCCAGCAGACGGAAGAAGGGATCCTCTGCGATAAACGTTGATCCCGAAGGCTTACCTCGGACAGGCAGGGCAGCCAAGAGGAGAAGGAATCGAAAAGGGGGAAGGGAAGGTTGGATAAACTCTTAATACATGTTAAAAGAACGAAATCAACGCTATCCCGAAGATCTGTTTTGTATTTGTAGTTTCCAGGTGAGAGGTAGAGGACATGGTTTGCCAGACATAGGATATTGTCATGTGAATTTTCTTGATTAGATTCAGTTGGCAGATAAGTATGAAATGTATGAAATATTATAAACCAATTAAGGGACACAAACCACAGAGAGAACATTTATTTTCATTTTCATTTAATATGTTGTATAATTTTATGAATTTAGTGCGACGTATTTAAAGCAATATCCGGATGACTTCCAGTTTTAACCAACTTACTCAGGCCAAAATAGATTGTTTATTGTATTGTTTCTTGATATGCTAATTTTCGTGCGGGAACAAGGACCTCCAGTAAGGGTAACTCGTTTCATACCGTGAACCACAGTGTTATGGAAGAAAAAGGCCGATTAAGTCTTTCTGTCCCTTCTTGGTAAGCTTAATTTCTTCTTTGCACGCTGTACCCTGCCTGTGTGTACTTAAAATAAAATAAGGTCATGTGACCTTGTAATCCGACTTTGCCTATCCTCCATTCTTCCATCCTCCATTCCTTTATTTTTCTTCTTTCTTTGTTGATTCTTCCAGCAGGCAGTGGGATGTTCACCTTCAGTTTTTCCCATCTTAACAGCATGGAACAGATATAGTTTCCAGACCACCTTTTGAGTTTTTTATTTATTGTTTTGT
>NC_091555.1:3515181-3525181 GCF_042767895.1 Penaeus vannamei | reverse complement strand
CTTATCAGGATTTTGATTACATGAACTGGGTAATATATAAACGTTATATTTATAGCATCGGCAGAGGAATGTGATTAACGATTTGCACGTAATAATGCTATGTAAATATAAACGAGTTTCCTATGAACATTAACTGAACAGATAAATATATAAAAAATAATGGGAAGAATTTGCATATGAAAAGCTTATATTATCTTGCTATTTCAGTCTTAAGTAAGAAAGATTTTAGCATGTAAGTAAGAATATAATATGTAAGCTTCTTTCTCTTGTGTCTCTTAACCAACAATTTTATGATTAAAAGAGAAAATAATAATAATATCAATAATAATAATAAAAAGAGACTAAATGCAGTTGTGATTGATGATTCCAGTTCGTTTTTTTGGAACAAAGATGACACAAATATATCAGGATTTTGAGTGCACGAACTGGGTATTTGTTTATATCTAACAAATATTTCGTCTGTATGTATTAAAACCGAAAGACCTGTATGAGACAGAGGGGGGGAGGAAGGAGGGAAGGGCGAGAGATTGGGGGGAAGGAGGGAGGGAGAGGGAGAGGGAGAGGGAGAGGGGAGGGAAGAAAAGAGAGAGAGAGAGAGAGAGAGAGAGAGAGAGAGAGAGAGAGAGAGAGAGAGAGAGAGAGAGAGAGAGAGAGAGAGAGAGAGAGAGAAGTAAGGAAGGAAGGAAGGCGGGAACGGCTGCCAAGCCACGCAATTTTATTTGTTGGCCTTTTCTCGCTGCGCAACAGTTCTGTCTGCCTGCCTGTGTCTGTGTCTGTCTGTCTGTCTGTCTCTCTCTCTCTCTCTCTCTCTCTCTCTCTCTCTCTCTCTCTCTCTCTCTCTCTCTCTCTCTCTCTCTCTCTCTCTCTCTCTCTAACACACACATGCATGGCCATTCCCCTCGTTTTAAAGAAAAGCTTTGTCAACAATGGAAAGGATAAAAAATAAATAAAGATAACGGCAGCGAAAGAAAACGAAATAGGATAAAAGTGAACAGAGGATAACGGGGGAGAAGTCAGTTTTCCGGCTGACTCTTGCATGACATAGAAAGAGGGAGATAACGAACTTAAAGAAGACACCAGAAAAAAGATAGAAGAGGAGAGAGAGCGAGCGATAAAGAGAAAGAGAAAGCGAGAAAGAGACAGAGAGAGAGAGAGAGAGAGAGACAGAGAGAGAGAGAGAGAGAGAGAGAGAGAGAGAGAGAGAGAGAGAGAGAAAGAAAGAAAGAAAGAAAGAAAGAAAGAGAGAGAGAGAGAGAGGTTACCCACATCTTCCAGTCTACATAAATGCAAGTAAAACATATATTTAATATCTACCTTGCAAACCAAGTTGTTCCAAGCACACGTAACACCCAACTATATCTTTTTCCCTTCACATTCAGACCTTCTTCAGCACCAAGACCCGGGTAAGATGGCCCGAGGAAAGCGCCCCCTTCAGGCTAATTTCAAGAGCCTCTCAGCTGATCGAGGGGCCCATATTATAAACATCTCCAGCGTGTTAATTCCCTAAGTAAATTTGAAGGGTAAGTCGCTTGAATGAACCCAATGGAAATCTAATTACCATACTTCTCGATCTTTGAGGTAAATAAGGTTTAAATGGATAAAGGAGAGAGAGAGTGAGGGAGGGAGAGGGAGAGGGAGAGAGAGGGAGGGAGGGAGAGAGAGAGAGAGAGAGAGAGGGAGGGAGGAAGGGAGAGGGAGAGAGAAAAGAGAGAGAGAGAGAGAGAGAGAGAGAGAGAGAGAGAGAGAGAGAGAGAGAGAGAGAGAGAGAGAGAGAGAGAGAGAGAGAGAGAGAAAGAGAGAGGGAGAGAGAGAGACAGACAGACAGACAGACAGACAGAGATAGAGAGAGAGAGAGGTACCTTAAACCTTACCTGAAATTATGAAATAACACGAGCTTTTTCGCTTGCTTGCCTCCCCGGCCCTGAGTGGAAGCAGATAATAGCTATTGCACTCTCTTCCAAGCGTAATTCTCACCGTGCAATAACCCTGATAACAGCCTCTATGCAACAGGTTAAAGAGGCGTTCTCACTGTTGCTCCTTTGCTCTGCCTGTATTCTTGGCGTATTGGTCGGTATGTTTTTCCTGTAATTATACATTTGTGTGTTACCTCATTATGTTATGTCCCCAAAGGATAAAAAAAATATATATAATTCCAAACATTTAAAGGTATTTATGAATATGAAATGAATTAGGGAGCGGAAATAGAACGATATACATTTCGATCATTTCCGCTCATCTTTTTATTTCGTTTATTTCAATCAACTGACACATTTTCTGACAGATACTTTTGAGACCGTCATTTTTTTTTTTTTTTTCTTCTTTTTTTTGTCTGAAAATGTACGTGTACGGGATAGGCTATATCAGTAGCAACTCGAGGAGGTGTCATAGCGTCTGTTTTGATGACTGATCAATGAAAATACAACCATTAAAATCATTATTTTCCATCCTTTTATAAAATTGAAGAGAGCAACATGATCGACCATATTCACAAAGCATCCGTAGCTTTTGTGACGTCATTAAAATAAACCGTAAAAATAGAATCAGACGCCATGACACCTCCTCGAGTTGCTACTGATCTAGCCTTTCCCGTACGTGTTTATCGCCCCAGGTCTTCGGCAGGTCGAGGCCGCCCGCGCTATCTATTGCTTTTTGGGTCGCCTACGAAAGGGATTTTTTTTTTTTTTTTTTTTTTTTAATTATTAGTATCCAGTAAGACATTTCTCTTTTTATGCTGTCGTTCCTCTGTTCCTAATTTTCCCGACTGTATTTATCCTTTCGTTACCTTTCTACCCTAGGCTTGTTTCTTTCATTTGTTTCTGTATCATCGTATCATTGTGTGTGTGTGTGTCTTTATGCATCTCTCTCTCACTCTCTCTCTCTCTCTCTCTCTCTCTCTCTCTCTCTCTCTCTCTCTCTCTCTCTCTCTATATATATATATATATATATATATATATATATATATATAGAGAGAGAGAGAGAGAGAGAGAGAGAGAGAGAGAGAGAGAGAGAGAGAGAGAGAGAGAGAGAGATACATACATAAATACATGCACACATACATACATACATATATATATATTATCTATCTATCTATCTATATATATATATATTTATCTATACTTATATATATAATCTATTCATTTATATAGGGGGAAAAAAATAGTTGATTGCTTCATGAGTTATATTAGAGAAATCTATGAAAACTTATTTTCCCACAACTGATCCCCCTAAACAGAGAATCCGCGCCCAACTTCGAGGATCAGATCGAACCAGTCCAGAACAACCAACTTTCGACTCCCACGAATTTCCTTGACCATACTACACGCTTTCACTTGGTCCGCATTCTGTTCTCGGCTCCGGAACGAAGAGTGAAGCCACGCGATCGAGCAGCGTGATTACGTGTGTGGCAGTTCCCAAATATGGACATTGACGCGCGGCCCTCTAGCGTGCATTTTATTCTCATTCGGGAATTTATGGAGAGTTCTACCTTATATACATAATGTTCTACATATATCTTTATCTATCTATATATATCTCTATCTGTCTATCTTTCTTTTTTCCTCCCTCTGTCTCTATCTTCATTTTCTTCCTTTTTACCTGCTTCTATGAATAATTACGCATTCATGATACTTCTAACTAATATTAGCACATCTTTCGATAATAAATGGTCCTGTCTAAATAATCGAAAGGCCATGGAAATAGTGAATCTACGTTTTCTTTCGCTTGGTATTTGTGCCGCGTTTGTGGTGACCTATTATGGTTGTTTCATTAAAGTCATTAAGAGGACAAGCGTAAAGATTTTCTTATGACAAAGGAATCATTGCATCTTATTGTTTAAGGAGCCATTCAAAATGGAATTGTGTAAGGGAAGAAAAAAAACCACTCTTCTTTTATCAGTGAAACAAGAGACACACGCTCACATCCTGTTATGAGAAGATACGATCACCTCTTTCTTTACATCTCGTGTATCACTAGAACCCCACGCATTCCTGGAAGCCAAACAACAAGCTAATCTTGAATGCTTAGACTGAAGAGCCTTGTTCCAGCGCTTCCTTTATTCCACCGGCGCTACAGATCCATATGATACGACCGAAGCGAAATGAAGCGCATAAATCAAGACCAGAGAATCTCATGTGGCTTATTAGTCCGAATGTAGCAACGTCTGTGGCATCAAGAGAGATCCCGCTTCTCTTTCTGCAAGGGAATGAGCCGACACAATTGTCTTCATTATCATTGTGTGTGAAGTTAAGCCAATGGGATTTGGAGGCGGATGAGCAGACAGTAAATCGTAGCAATAAAGTTGGAAATAAGGTAATTAGTTACTAGAAAGAAGATGAAGCCGACATTAAACTGCGTACTATGTATGTGTGCTGCACATTAGTAAATTAATATCATTCGTTCAATCTACATGTCTGTATAGATGTGTGGAATGATACACAGAGAGAGCGAGAGAGAGGGAGAGAGAGAGAGAGAGAAAGAAAGAAAGAAAGAAAGAAAGAAAGAAAGAAAGAGACAGACAGACAGACAGAGACAGACAGAATGAAAGAAACAGTTACAGATAGACTGATAGATAGATAGATAGACAGACAAAGAGAAACAGATACAGAAACAGGGCTAAAGATAGACAGAAAGACAAAAATTCCGATATTCTAGCTTCTTACTTAAAGTTGTTTCCGGATGCAACAAAAATTCAGCAAACTATGAAATACAGCTGCTTATGACACCTCTTCTTTTGATCTTATACTAACGTTTACCGGGCAGTGTAACCTAATAAGTATATAATCTCCTTTCATATGTTATTAGCAATGGTTTTGACATCCTTTCCCTTCTTCTTCTTAAGAAACCTGTGCTGGAGGATGTGTGTGACCTGCAGAGTCTCCTACGAGAGTGTCTCCTTCGTCTAGCATGGCTGTATTGTTTACAAATAATTTTCTCTTAAAACGTACAAAGTATTGCCAATGGCTAGGTGCGAGAGTCCCATGTGTGGCTTGTTTACACCGTTGTATGTGAGAATAACTATGGTTTCCACTGAAGATTATTGAAGGTGCCATTACCGCCCAAGAGATATTTTATAGACCACTGAACAGCTGCATTTAGTATATCTAGAGATTGGTATATTTATTCACGTAAGAAATCAGAGAAAGTATGCGCGTATGTCTTCCGTTTGGGTGTGTTTCCCCTGAAAGTTAGATGATTGTCCCTTTAGTTTGTAATCACATCTGAAACTTTTTTCTCAACTTCCAAAGAGGGATTGCCAGTCCATGAAATAAGGCGAGGGAGAGGGAGAGAGAGAGGGAGAGAGAGAGAGAGAGAGAGAGAGAGAGAGAGAGAGAGAGAGAGAGAGAGAGAGAGAGAGAGAGAGAGAGAGAGAGAGAGAGAGAGAGAGAGAGAGAGAGAGCGAGAGAGAGAGAGATAGAGGGGGGGGTGGATTTACACATATGTATGCAAATTCTGCTTGTAAAATATCTAGCTGTTGAAAGTATGTTCTTGAAAATAAATTTTGTCTTTCAGAAATCACAGGAAAAAATGTAAACAGGGAGAAAGGAAATAACAAAGATGACGAACAGAAAAGGGAATAAAAGTATAAAAGAAAAAAATGGGGGTCAATCTTTATTTATTTCTTTATCTAACCCTAACCGAAAAGACAAGAAACACGACTGGATTAAGAAAAAAATAATAATAATCATAATAATAATAATTTGTAGTTCTCCAAGAAGAGTAGTAGAAAGATGAAACTAATGAGTAGGAGGCGGAAGAAGGAGAAAACAAAGAGAGGGAAAAAAGTTGAAGAGGAAACAGGCAATGTCTAGACTACATGTTTTGTGCTTGTTTATCCCGAACTCCTTGAAGACCTCGTTAGGGAAATGTTGGTCGTTCTGAAGTCGTTCCAGGTGTTGCTGTTTGAGGAAATTGTTGATGGGGTTTGTACTGGGGAAAGGCTTGGTCAGCAGCAACTCGAGGAGGTACCATGGCGTTTGTTTTGTTGATTGTTCAGTGAAAATATAACCATTAAAATCCTTCTTTACCGAACTATTAAGTAATCCAAGTGGCTTTCGATAATGGGAAAGGCTAGATCAGTAGCAACTCGAGGAGGTGCCATGGCGTCTGTTTTGATGATTGTTCAGTGAAAATATAACCATTAAAATCATTCTTTTCCGAACGATAAAGTAATCCAAGTATAACCTTTAAAAATCATTATTTTCCATCCTTTTTATACATGGAAAAGACCAAAATGATCGACCATATTCACAAAGCCTCTGTAACTTTTATAACTTCATCGAAATAAACCCCCATATGCTTTTTTTCCAAAAATAGAATCAGACGCCATGACACCTCGAATTGCTACTGATCTAGCCTTTCCCCAGTACAAATAAGATCAACAAACCAAACACTTAGGATTTGACTTCAAGTGTTAGGTGAATATGCAGATTTGGGAGATGCAGAGACGATTATCTGTGATAAGAAAAAAAAAAGTTTAATATTAGTAACAACATGCAATGAAATAGTTGGACGTGAGACCTTTGTGGAGAAAGAACCTTGGAAATGAAAGGAAAACGATTTTTTTTCGTCTCTTTACCCTCTGTTTTTAATCTCTATTGAGGTGTATGGTACTTCAGTCATGCTAATTTTAATACCCTAATAACTTGTACCAAAGTGAGATAAGAGATGTCTATTCACGTGTGCCTCGAGGCTTTTTATCTCTTCGAGAGGGCGTGGTCTTAAGAGGGGAGAAAGGGAGGGGGGGGTACTATTTAGTGTGAAAGATATCAGAAAATGAATTGAGTAAGACAGTGCTACAGACGCAGCAAGGATGATGAGGATAATAGTAATAATTATACTCTAATCATTAGCATCAATTTCCTGTGTAATTTCCTTAACTTGGTGACGATCTAAAGTTGTTGATAAGTTTATAGCTTCAAAGTGATGGACATGTACATCACATCATTACATGTTAACAATCATATTTGATGTAATATCATTGTTTTTTTGTTTGTTTGTTTGTTTGTTTTTGTGTGTAATATCATGTTGTTGTTTTTTTTTGTGTGTGTAAAATGTTTCATAAATCAAGAGACATTTTCTGATTGCAACAATTCCTGAACGCTAAAAATAATATTTCACATCTGATAAAAGGAATTAGAGCAATGGTAATACAGAATGAGGAAAAGCTGCGTCTTCTTTCGCTATAAGTTCCTGAACAACAATGGTCCGCGGGGACTCTCAAGGCACAACAGAGGCGGAATGTGGAAATCTTGAGCCTCATTTGGAAGAAATATCACTTTTGCTTTTCATATGCAAAGCACGAGGAATGAGGCACCGTTCGAGCACAGCGGTGGTGCCTGTCTTTCGCTCTCTCTTTCTTTCTATCTATCTTTCTCTCTTTCGCTCTTTCTTTCTTTCTCTCTCTCTCTCTCTCTCTCTCTCTCTCTCTCTCTCTCTCTCTCTCTCTCTCTCTCTCTCTCTCTCTCTCTCTTTCTCTCCTCTCTTTCTTTCTCTCTTTCTCTTTCTCCTCTCTCTCTCCCTTTCTCTCTCTCTCTCTCTCTCTCTCTCTCTCTCTCTCTCTCTCTCTCTCTATCTCTCTCTCTCTCTCTCTCTCTCTCTCTCTCTCTCTCTCTCTCTCTCTCCCTCCTCTCTCTTTCTCTACCTCTCTCCCTCTCTCCCTCTCTCCCTCCCTTTCTCCCTCTCTGTCGCTCTCTCTCTCCCTCCCTTTTCTTCCTTGACCTCCCCCTCTCTCTCTCCCTCCTCTCTCTCTCTCTCTCTCTCTCTCTCTCTCTCTCTCTCTCTCTCTCTCTCTCTCTCTCTCTCTCTCTCTCTCTCTCTCTCTCTCTCTCTCTCAAGGTAGATGTCGTAGCTTATGTTCGTTTGGTCTAGTTTGCGTTCGGCGTTTTGTCCTGTTGTTTGGTTTTCTTGAATCTATGTCTAAAATTGGTCATATATCATTAGGTGATTGTCATATATCTGAGCCCACTTCGGATGATAAAATAAGATTGAGAATACAGTAGCTATATCATCTACTTACAGTAATTCAAAGTATTTCATACAGATTACACTACACACCACTCTACGTTGTATAGTAATAGGGCAAGTCGTGCATAAATCGCTAAATATATATTTTTGTTCTTCCTTCTTCCTAGCACCTCATAAGACATCGCTCTATTGTTTTTCTTTATTCGTAACACCTCATAAGACATCGCTATACTGATTTTCTTCCTTCCCAGCACCTCATAAGACATGTAATTGGATTCAGCAGCTTCTCCCTGCATTCGGATTGCCTGGGTCGAGTGCCAGACGTTTGCTGCCTGGCTCTCGATTGGCAAGTAAAAGTACGTGATTAAACGCACTTGGCGGATTTGGAGAGTGAGGTGTCGAGGCGAGGACACAGGCGGAGAAGGAGGAGGGAAGGAAAAGGAATGAGCAGGAAGATTAGAAATTATCTGGCTGTGTGTGTGTGTGTGTGTGCATGTGCGTGTGCGTGTGCGCGCGCGCGTGTGTGTGTGTGTGAGAGAGAGAGAGAGGGGGAGTGTGGCATACAAATGAGAATAAGTATTAGTATATAGTAAGTTATCTGCATGCGCATAGATCAATACACAGACGATGATAATAACATCAGTAAATCAGTACTAAAAACATGAAAAACAAATCTGTAAAAATAGAGCGAGAGAGAGGGATCTAAGTAATCCTTTTCCACAGCCCAAACTATTTACACTCCACCGGCATTGCTGCAAGAAAAAAAAGAGAAAAAAAAAGACAGTTCAGTACCATGACTAAACCGAAATAGCTGTGAATTAGCCTCGAGCACCATTCCCGCAGCGTCCAGGCGGGGATTCCCCTTCCATTACTCAGGGCGAGAGACAAGGGCAATCAAGAGTCGCGCAGAACAATGGAAACTAACAACTGTGATGCAGATTTATAACCATCTAATCCGATATGTAGAGTAAATGATATAAGCATTGAAGATGATTAAATATTCTATTTTATTTATTTATTTATTATTATTATTTTTCATTTATTTATTTATTTTTTCTATTCCTCCATGCCACTGCTAATTTTTTGTTCTTTTTTTTTAATAAATTATGCATATTGTATTTTCATATACAGGAGCACTTCCTTAAAAAGGCAAAAAAAAGTCGGCTTTATCGTCTGTGGTGTGCGAATACAACTTTTTCTGAGACCATGCATATTCAAGCACACGACCAAAGCCTTTCTAATCCCTGAAAAAAAAGTAGCTGACTTCAAGAATGACTTTCATTCTTTTGTCTCATCTATTCCGTCTCTCTCTCTCTCTCTCTCTCTCTCTCTCTCTCTCTCTCTCTCTCTCTCTCTCTCCCTCCCTCCCTCCCTCTTGCTGTAGTATTTTTTTCATTTCATAATTCACTTCCCTTTGTTTTCGACTATTTGGGTCTCAGCAAAAAAAAAAAAAAAAAAAAAAAAAAAAAAAACATACACATTAATGGTGATCACAGTTTGAATGGCTAAGGTGTTTTCTTTTACATTCTTTCATTAGTAATTACAACAAACCATTGCGCAACCACGTGAAACTAAATCAAAACCAAATATTACAAACCATACTTCAACTAAGGCGTTTAAAAAAAACTCAAAATCGCTTGAACAAGAAATTAAAATACCGCGTTTCCCAAAATATGAAAATGAAATATTCAGATAACTACCATTGTGCATAAAAGCCATTATAAAACATTATCCCATAAGCAAATACATACTGGTGTATATATTTCTTAAAAAAATATATGTGAAAACAGAAAGAAAAGACATAACAATCATTCATAGTAGATAAAAATAAAAAATAAAAAAGTATTGCACGACACATGGCCGAAGCGCTACACACAGGCTCCCACAAGCACAATCCTGAAGGGTCAGCAGTAACTCCACGACACACCCGTCGTTCTCCCCCTCGTAACAGACTCCATTGGAGGTCGTGATCAGTCGTTAGCGTCGACCCCTTCCTTCCCTTACGGCCGAACTTGGGGTCACCATCGGTCTCCGCATT
>NC_091555.1:3500181-3505181 GCF_042767895.1 Penaeus vannamei | reverse complement strand
CCTCGTGGCACCCGAGGGAACGCCGGGAGCGACGAGCGGCCGACGGGAATCACGAGCCAATTCCCGAAGACGATCACCTGAGGGCGTGGCCGGGAAGGTCAAGAGGGTTGGAAGGGAATGCAGGAAGTGGCCATGGCCGTGAATGGAAAATAAATAAAGGGTGTGAGATGTAGTAATAATTTAAACAAAGTTGCCGGCAGATTTTGATATTTAAGGGTCCTGTTTAGGAGGAATTGAGGTGTAATAGTAAGGAGACGTTGTTCCACCTAATTAATATGCTAAAATCAGTGTTTAGTTACTAAGGAATGTAATGAAAAAGAGCAAAAAATTAATTTCTACGTTTATATATATATATATATATATATATATATATATGTATATATATATATATATATATATATATATATGCACATACATACATACATACCTATAACTGTTATTACTACTATCACCATAATCATAATAATTATAATAATAATGTAAAGGAGAAATCGGAAATTGGAAATCATGAGCGAATACATTAAAATAAATAAATAAATAAATAAAATACGAAAAGAAAAGAAAAGAAAAAAAAACTGGACACTGCTGCCAATAACCCCGAGTCTAAAGTAGCATCCCTCAGGCACTGTGCCTCCTTGACTCCAGACCTCATTAGCATACGGCATCGTGTGGGTCTGAAAAGGCTCAAGGACGGATATCTGCAGCGAATTTCTTAATAATAACCTTCAGAGTACACGTGTTCCTGGCATTAATTTTGTATGAGTTTTGTTGCCATGTGCATAAGTCGAGGGGTATGTTTACTTGCTTTGTTTACTATGTATATTCATTCAAATTCTTTATTATGACAATATTAAGATCGTGTGTGTGTTTTATGATTGGTAATATGCCTGTGCGTGTCATGTTATTTATTACTTGTATGCTTGTCTGTCATATTTTCCAATTACTTAACGTCATAAGTTCGTAGTAAAGCAATTAGTGTTATATTACATCGTGGCGCATCCAGATACAGTAGTTTATGTGCATATGCCATGGAATGCAGCGTAGCATAATATAAGCTCCTTTCCACCAAAATACTCTTCTGGATAAACTTTTACATTTTAATCTCTCTATCTCTTTCTCTGTCTCTGTCTCTTTCTCTCTCTCTTTCTCTGTCTCTCTCTCTCTCTCTCTCTCTCTCTCTCTCTCTCTCTCTCTCTCTCTCTCTCTCTCTCTCTCTCTCTCTCTCTCTCTCTCTCTCTTTCTCACCCTCTCTCTTTCTTCTCTCTCTCTCTCTCTCTCTCTCTCTCTCTCTCCTCTCTCTCTCTCTCTCTCTCTCTCTCTCTCTCTCTCTCTCACCTCTCTCTCTCTCTCTCTCTCTCTCTCTCTCTCTCTCTCTCTCTCTCTCTTTCTCTCTCTCTCTCTTTTTCTCTCTCTCTTTCTCTCTACATATATATATATATATATATATATATATATATATATATATATACGTATATATAATATATATATATATATATATATATATATATATATATATATATATATATATATAAGAATTAGAAATACGTTTACGGTAAAATAAATACCAACAGAGATCTCGGCAATCCAAAGGAAAGTGGAAGACAATACGGTTGGATATTTTGGGTTAAATACCGCATAGGATAATGATGGCAACGTAATACAATGAAACAGACAGCGTCATCCCAGTTACATCATCACAACACGCCTCATAGTCACAACACGCAGTCATCGTCATCATAGCCATCGTCACAACACGTGCCTCATTATTACTGACACCATCGCAGTCGATAGATAAAACCGCTTTGCCAATTTTCCGCCTCAGGGCCTTCGCGGTAACTGTCCCGGGCGAAAGATACATGACCAGAGGCACTTGGAATTAGATCCTGACGACGAGCACAGCGTTTCCCGCCGGCCGTCGCCTCCGCAGCGCCCGCCATCGCCCCGAGACCTTCCTTCCGCACGAATTCCTCGACCGAGAGGAAAGGGAACGCAAACTGCTCACTCTTTCCAGGAGATGAGACGTGAAGTTGAAGCTCGGCTGCTGAGCACTTGCGCCGAGGGAGAGGAAGTTCGTATTCCTTATTTTCATGGAGAGGATTAAAAAGAATAATAATAATGAAAAATGGCAAAAAAAAAAATAAATAAATAAAATAAAATAATAATAATAATAATAATAACAGATAAGAATAATAGTAAAATAACTAAATCTGGCTTTGAAATTGGCTTCTTATCTTGACTTCTTCAATAATTATCACGGGTATACTCCTTTTCATAGAAAAAATAACGTAGCACTTACTGGTGTACAAACTACGCCATACATCCTCCTCAGTAAACGGCTTAAACGAGGGAACGATATAGTTTTGTTCAGGCAAGATTTGGCTTTGCTAAAGAATGGGGAATTGTAGGGGAATTAGCTCGTATATTTCCATTGGTCTTCCCCATCACACTCTGCTCCATTGGCTGCTGTCGGAGGGAGATATTTGGGAAGGAAGAGAGAGAGAGAAGGGGAGGAGGGAAGGGGAGGGGGGAAGGGAGAGAAAGAGAGAGAAGGGGAGGGGGAGGGAGAGAGGGAGGGAAGAAGAGGGAAGAAGAGGGAGGGAGGGAGGGAAGGAGGGAGGGAGGGAGGGAGAGAGAGAGAGGGAGGGAAGGAGGGAGGGAGAGAGAGAGAGAGAAAGAGAGAGAGAGAGAGAAGGGGAGGGGGGAAGGGAGAGAGAGAGAGAGAGAAGGAGAGGGGGAAGGGAGAAAGAGAGAAAGAGAAGGGGAGGAGGGAAGGGAGGGAGAGAAAGAGAGAGAAGGGGAGGGGGGAAGGGAGAGAGACAGAGAGAGAAGGGGAGGGGGGAAGGGAGAGAGAGAGAAGGGAAGGGGGGAAGGGAGAGAGAGAGAGAAAGAGAGAGAGAGAGGGAGGGAGGGAGGGAGAAAGAGAGAAAGAGAGAGGGAGGGAGGGAGAAAGAGAAAGAGAGACAGACAGACAGACAGACAGAGAGAGAGAAATCTATTTTTCGTCATCTGTTATCAACGATACTTTACGCCATCACTATTATCTTTATTTCTTTAATACATAATAATATCACCTTCATTATTTCTATAGTTATCAGTTTTATCACATCTACTTTCTGTATTGAAAAAAATGCCTTCATATGGCAGTCTTTCCATATTCAGCAAACTACTGTCGACATCATCTGGATTATGATTCAGAAATTATTATTTACACCATTTCATCGTATTTGATTTTGTTTATATATATATACAATAATAATAATATATATATTTTATATTTTACACAATATCAGTTGATTTTCATATTATACAACATTTGTCTTGTCTAATTTCAGATATTTCAACATCACAATCTTCGCCCTCTTTACAAACTGCTCCCTTGCACTCTTTCTCTCTCAGTCTCCCCCCCCCCCCTCTCTCTCTCTTGCGTTCCCTCTTAATGATTTTACATCCCTTCTCCTCTCCCCCCCCACACTCTCTTTCTTCTCTTCTCCCCCCCACTCTCTCTCTCTCTCTCTCTCTCTTCTCTCTCTCACTCTCTCTCTCTCTCTCGCGTTCCCTCTTCATAACTTTATATCATCCCTTCTCCTCTCTCTCTGTTTGTCAGTCTCAGTCTCTGTCTCTCTCTCTCTTTTGCGTTCCTTCCTCATGACTTTATATCCCTTCTCTCGCTCTTTCCCTTCCTCCCTCTCCCTACAAACACGTCACTTTATTTCAATCCACTCAGCATTTCCACTTCCTCCCACTTTCATCCTTGCCCCATTCTCCTCCTCCTCTTCGTCTCCATTATCACCCTCTCTCTCTTGCCCTCACACTCTGCAGCCACAAATAACCATCATAATTCTTGTAAATCCGCGACTTTCGCCTCAGAGTCAGAGCATCAGATTAAAACTTTCGGGCTTCTGGTGTGGCGAGGAAGGTGCCTGTGGTAGGAAGCGCTGGGGTAGGGGAGGAAGGAGGGAGGGGGTGGAGGGAGGGGGGGTGTGTGGCGAGGAAGGTGCCTGTGGTAGGAAGCGCTGGGGTAGGGGAGGAGGGGGTGGAGGGAGGAGGGAGGGTGTGGAGGAGGAGGGGGAGGGGTGGAGGAGGGGGGAGGGTGTGGAGGGAGGAGGGAGAGTGTAGAGGGAGGGGGAGGGTGTGGAGGGAGGAGGGAGTGTGTGGTAGGAAGCGCTGGCTGCTGGGGTAGGGGAGGAGGGAGGGTGGAGGGAGGAGGGAGGGGGTGGAGGGAGGAAGGTGCGTGTGGTAGGAAGTGCTGGCTGCTGGGGTAGGGGAGGAAGGAGGGTGTGGAGGGAGGAGGGAGTGCGTGGAGGGGGGAGGGAGGGTGTGGAGGAGGAGGGGAGGAGGGAGGAGGGAGGGTGTGGAGGGAGGAGGGAGGAGGGAGGGTGTGGAGGGAGGGAGGGAGGGTGTGGTGGGGGGAAGGAGGGGTGGAGGGAGGAAGGAGGGGTGCAGGGAGGAGGGAGGGTGTGGAGGGAGGAGGGAGTGTGTCGTAGGAAGCTCTGGCTGCTGGGGTAGGGGAGGAGGGAGGTTGTGGAGGGAGGGCGGAGGGTGTGGAGGGAGGAGGGAGGGTGTGGAGGGAGGAGGGAGGGTGGAGAGGGGAGGGAGGAGGGAGGGTGTGGAGGGAGGGAGGGAGGGGTGGGAGGGGAGGAGGAGTGTGTGGAGGGAAGGAAGGAGGGGGTGGAGGGAGGAGAGAGGAGGGAGTGTGTGGAGGGAGGAGGGAGGAGGGTGTGGAGGGAGGAGGGAGGGCGTGGAGGGAGGGAGGGAGGGTGTGGAGGGAGGAAGGTGCGTGTGGTAGGAAGCGCTGGCTGCTGGGGTAGAGGAGGAGGGAGGTGTGAAGGGAGGAAGGAGTGTGTGGAGGGAGGAGGGAGGGTGTGGAGGGAGGAGGGAGGGGGTGAGGGAGGAGGGAGGGGGTGGAGGGAGGAAGGAGTGTGGAGGGAGGAAGGTGTGTGGTAGGAAGCGCTGGCTGCAGGGGTAGGGGAGGAGGGAGTGTGTGAAGGGGGAAGGAGTGT
>NC_091555.1:3487681-3490181 GCF_042767895.1 Penaeus vannamei | reverse complement strand
TAAGATTAATGAAAATTGTTCATATTGTTGTATCTGAACTTGAGCATTTTTTTCATAACTGCATTGATGCTATTTTGATGTAGCTTAATGAATCCGTTTTCAGGTGTGTATATATATATATATATATATATATATATATATATATATATATATATATATATATATATATATATATATAACACAGTAGTGCGTGTGTGTGTGTGTGTGTGTGTGTGCGTGCGTGTGTGTGTGTGTGTGTGTGTGTGTGTGTGTGTGTGTGTGTGTGTGTGTGTGTGTGTGTGTGTGTGTGTGCGCGTGTGTGTGTGTGAAAAATGGATATCCATCCGTGTTGAATGTTGAATCGTCTGCTGTCTCATGTGTTACGGCCATACTTCGTTGGCTTTTATGGACTCGCGTTGGATTAATGATGCTTCTTTGTGTAAAAAATGAGCTTCTCGAAATTAGATTTAATGTCGGTAAAATATCAGTACTTACATAGGCTATCAACTTTTATGTGTGTGTGTAACCATCATTTCCCTGTTGAAAATAGCGAATATATGAAGAAAGTGTGACAAAGTTCAAATCAATTTATCATTGTAATTAATAATAGTTTTAATCTATAATTTTGTTTTAATTCCATTTGTTACAATACTTCTTTGCTGTGATATGCTGTTTGTTTATTTGCTTCTAGATCTCCCCCTGTGTGCCAGGAATGGCCGGGGTGACCATCCACTGGCAGCGCCTGAGATCGAACGAAGGTCAACCAGATTTCGAGACGAGAACGTTACCGCTGCACTACACTGTAAGTCTCCTGGAAAACTCATTCAGTCAGTGTCTTTCAACGTTCATTCAACTCTCGCATACACACATACTGACATAACGGTAGAAGTACAGTAATAGGTTTTTATCTATAAAAGTATGAGCAACACTGCAATCAAGCCGTAATGTAAAAAAAAAACAATTATAGTAAATGCTAAATTTGAGAGAACCAGGCAATTGTAATAAAATACTATATTTGAGAGAGCCAAATAATTGTAATAAAATACTATATTTGAGGAGGCCAAATATCTGTAATAAAATATTATATATGAGGAGGCCAAATAATTGTAATAAAATACTATATTTGAGAGAACCAAACAATTGTAACAAAAACTAGATTTGAGAGAGAGAGAGAAAAAAAATCATATCTCTTTGATCTATACAGCTTCCTTCCATTCCACGACTTTCCAATCTGCTCAGTTAATGATTATGTTGATATAAAGTAACCTTCCCCTTATCTAGCATCCCTCCCTGTTTCCATCAGTACCGTCTACTTACAGTGTCCTAAATCCTAATTCTCGTCCCTCTATAATCCATTAATTTTTTTTATATCAAAGCTCCCCTTCCAAACACATTTTCCTCCTCACTGACTCGCTTGTAATCCCTCTGCAACAGCTGTCAATTTGTCTCGTGACAGTACTCGAGCTAACCCTTTTAATTTGTCCTGCTTCCAATATTCTTTCATTTTTCGTGCTTTCTTTTTTTTTCTTTCTTTTCTTTTCTTTCTTTCTTTTTTCTTCTTTTCTTCCTTTCTTTTTTCTTCTTTTCTTCCTTTCTTTTTTCTTCTTTTCTTCCTTTCTTTTTTCTTCTTTTCTATTCTTTTTTCTTTTTTTCTTTCTGTTTTTTTTTTACTTCTCTTTCTTCTTTCTTTTTTTCTTGTATTTTCCGGATCATCATTGCGGAATGTGGCATCTTTGACGAGAAGAGCGTGCTGGTGACAGTCAGAGAGAGAGAGAGAGAGAGAGAGAGAGAGAGAGAAAGAGAGAGAGAGAGAGAGAGAGGAGAAGAGAAGAGAAGGAACCAAATTTTGTATATTCTCCCTTTCCTAAGATTTTTCATACCTGTTGCAGATTTCAAGTATTATAATACTGACAGCATTGACGAAGAAGGCTATTTCTTTCTATCATTCTCTTTTTATGGGATTATTACAGACAAAGGCAACCGTGTGTTCTAGACAAATACCATTTTTTGTTCTTGACAATTTCTTAAACATTTTAACAGTCTCAATTTTCTCTACTAATCTATTTCGGGTCGACATAGTTAGCAATTTTTTTTTTTTTATCACAAGGAAGGCATGTTATGTTGCGGGATTGTCAGTTTGTAGTCTTTATTATTAAACCTTCTCGGTGACCTTTTTCAATTATGTTTAAATTTGCAATAACTGTTTTAAATTATTTATTCATCTTTATGAAAATTAAGAGGGTTTCTGACTCGTGGGGGAAAAGTAGCAGGATTTGCACTATGTTCTATAACTCTAATTATTATTATTTTCTTTTATTATCTTTACCTTTCCTCTCTCTATGTGTCTGTCTGTCTGTGTGTGTGTCTCTCTCTCTATCTATTTATTTATCTATCTCTTTCTCTTTCTCTTTCTCTCTCTCTCTCTCTCTCTCTCTCTCTCTCTCTCTCTCTCTCTCTCTCTCTCTCTCTCCCTCTCTCACTCCGAGATGTTCAGTCTACGATAGAATATCCGCATGTATAA
>NC_091555.1:3447681-3452681 GCF_042767895.1 Penaeus vannamei | reverse complement strand
GAAGATAAAACGAAAGAGAAAGAAAGCGAAAAATAACAACGTAGTGTAATCATTCCAGACGTTTAGTGACAAAGGCAGACGGGAAGTTAGCTGCCCTCTTTATTCCAAATTTTTATTATTTATTTTGTTTATTCTCTGTATTCTCTTTATTCTTTATTTTAAAGAAAGACGTGACAGAAAATAAATAGGTTATCCTATTTTTCGTGTCTAAGTAAATGTAATCTGAACGCCAATTTTATGCGTAATATGCATACTAAATCGTTTCCAATATAAGTCATACATGAATAAATAACTTCATCGATGGGGACTCGAACCCTCACTGTTGCAAGCAGATCATTGCAAGGCGAATGCTCTACCACTGAGCTGCGCGAACCACCAAGTTATACGTGAATATGAAATTCTCATTCTCATTTCTCTACCACTGCTACTTGGGGAAAGTGACTCAGAAGAAAGTGTTCCCTTGCATTAGCCTAATGGAGGCATCTCTTCCACTTCCACTTCTTGATCTTGAGACGGAGAAAATTGGATTTATGTAATCGTGAATGTATTCTTGAGATCGTGGGTTTTGTTTAAGTTGCTTCTCATCTGTGGTAAAAGACAACTAAAGGGGAAATAAAGAAAGAGAGATAGGAGGAAAGAAAGAGAGAGAGATAGAGAGAGAATGTCAAAGAGAGAAAGAATGTGAAAGAGAAAGAGAGAGAGAGAGAAAGAGAGAATGTGTAAGAGAGAGAAAGAAAGAATGTGTGAGAGAGAGAAAGAATGTGAGAGACAGAGAGAGAGTGTGTGAAAGAGAGAGAGAAAGAATGTGAAAGAGAAAACGAGAGAGAGAGAGAGATAAAAGGGGAAAGAAAGAGAGAGAGATAGGAGGAAAGATAGAAAGATGGATTGATGCTGATAAGTGCCTTAAAGCAGCAGGTTATAAGGATTATTCTCGCTTGCTCCGTTATTTTTTTCTCCTCCTTAACTTACCTGCGTCTTAGTGGACTCCAAGACGTTTTGTTTACATTCATTTCAACTTCTTTTTTCATGCGAATAACTGGTCCTTTTGTATTGGAAAATTTTCATATAAAATCGGATTTGAAGATTTCTCTTACCAAAACGTAAAATATGTTGAATTGTCCTGCTGTTGTTTCTAAAGATTAATGATGTCAATTAAACATAAAAACCTTTGACTAGAAATATGTTTAAGGAGATTTCTCTCACCAAAACGTAAAATATATTGAATTGTCCTTCTGCTGTTTCTAAAGATTAATAATGTCAAATGAACATGAGAAAATAAACTTTGACTAGACGTGTTTTTATCGAGTCTGTCGAGACAAGGATTAGCTTTTTAAAATGAAAAAAAAAATCTTATTAGGCCCGAAGGTGTGATTCTCTGATAAGCAACTTGGCGAAGACGTAAACAATATATTATATATCGTTAAGCCTAGACAATATACATTGGTCTTATCATATACTTCTTCTTAAACGTAATTAACATGTCTCCTTTTGTCCGTGAGTGCTATAAACATAATGATAAAATGTGTCATAACTGTCGTAGAACAATCTGTTTTTTTTAATTTGTTCTGCTGTTATCATTACTTATGTCAGCGTTGGCATCACTAATCATTATAATTAGCATAATATTGTCTGCTACAATGTTCTCTCTCATTGTTGTATATATACCTACACACACACACACACACACACACACACACACACACACACACACACACACACACACACACACACACACACATACACACACACACACACACACACACACATATATATATATATAATCATACATATATATATGTATATATATATATATATATATATATATATATATATATATATATATGTATATAAATGTGTGTATGTGTATATAATATATATATATATATATATATATATATATATATATATATATATATATATGTGTGTGTGTGTATATATATATATATATATATATATATATATATATATATATATATATATATATATATAGAGAGATATATATATATATATATATATACATACATATAGAGAGAGAGAGAGAGAGAAAGAGAGATTACATACTCGTGTGTTTTTATATGCATATGCATGTGTCTGTGTATATACACACACACCAGTTCTCTTTACGTATCCGTCAGCACCCTTTGATATACTGCAGCAGTCGCAGTGTATCAAAGCCTCGCACGCTGAACGACGGCGCCTCTGGATCTGCAACAGTCTCTGCAACATCTTTCAGAGCCAAGTTGCACGATTACGTAAAGCCTCTTTATCAACAACACACGATGCGCCCGCCTCGCCCTGACGCAGCCAAGTCACCGGCTGGTCATACTAGGAATGCCAGGGGACCGCATGCTAATCATCCTGCGGTGCCGCTTGTTTGTATTTCTTGCAATCATATACGGGGAAAAATTGATTATATCAGAGTTTATTATCGAGTGAAAATTATGCGGTCCGATTTCGCTTCTGATTTCAAAGATTTCAGGAAAAAAATCATGTCATCTTTATATTGTAGTATTGTTTTAGCCATGTATATCTATGGATCAGTCAGTCTATATATGGGCATATATCTACTCTCCCACCCCCTCCCTCCCTCTCGCTCCCTCCCTCTCTCTCTCTCTCTCTCTCTCTCTCTCTCTCTCTCTCTCTCTCTCTCTCTCTCTCTCTCTCTCTCTCTCTCTCTCTTCCTCTCTCTTCCTCTCTTTCTCTCTCTTTTATATACCATTTTCAACATACGTTCAAATAATTAAGGTGGGTATAACAGATAGACATTTATTTATATATGCGAGAGACTATTCAAATTCGTACATTGAAATCCATTCCGAAGCACTACGTACGCCAAGTAATTTCCTCGCTATTATTACTACAATCCTTTTTTATTGTCCATTTTCTCATTAATACGATATACATCTATTATAATCATTCCTTCACTATTATCATGATCACATTAATACCACATTATACTGCTTTTGACTGTCCCTGTTCCTCTTAATGTTTATAAAATCATTCAACATAATGATTAAAATTATTAACAGAGAGAGAGAGCATCCCTATTTAAAAAAAAAAAAAAAGCGAATTTGATGGAAGTCACATATTAAACTCGAAATTGTCCAAACAGTGTTGCATAATTGCTAAAAGTTCGGAGTGTCATTCACAGCAAATGATTCGTCGCTGCGCAATTATTGTTAATGGTGATTGCGAAACGGGGAAAATGCAGAGCAAAGGAACATTTCCGCCCATTCGTGTTTTTTAATCATATTTTGTGCGCGTGTGTAAGCGGCGGCAATTTGGAAATATATTGATGTAGTCGGATTGAATGTAGGAATTAGGTAATCAGTACATAATAACCAATGAATATTAATTGCTATTAGTTGCAAATGATAACAAGAAACGTGATGATGATAAGTAAATAATCACAAGAGAAAGAGAGAGAGAAAGGGAGGGAGAGAGGGAGAACGAGAGATAGAGAGAGAGAGGAAGGAAGAAAGAGAGAGAGAGATAGAAAGAGAGAGGGAGAGACAGAAAGATAGACAAAGAGAGAGAGGGAAAGAGAGAAAGAGAGAGAGCGAAAGAGGGAGAGACAGACAGACAGACAAAGAGAGAGAGGGAAAGAGAAAGAGAAAGAGAGAGAGATTAATGAGATATAAACCGAAAGCTCATTAGAAACTGCCAAGTGACTGACAGCGACGCCAAAACAGCGCGAGTACTCATTACACTGCAGTGAAGCTGTCGTTCAGTATACTGCTATCAGTGATCACGTTACATCAATGCCGGGTCAGATGATGTGACCAGTGAAAGTGAAGATGTTTTTCTCGCTCATTCTCTCTCTCTTTCTCTCTGGCTGCCTCTCTCTCTCTCTATCTATCTATCTATCTATCTATCTATCTATCTCTCTCTCTCTCTTTCTCTCTGGCTGCCTGTCTCTCTCTCTCTGACTGCCTCTCTCTCTCTCTCTCTCTCTCTCTCTCTCTCTCTCTCTCTCTCTCTCTCTCTCTCTCTCCCCCTCTCTCTCTCTCTCTCTGGCTGCATGTCTCTCTCTCTCTCTCTCTCTCTCTCTCTCTCTCTCTCTCTCTCTCTCTCTCTCTCTCTCTATCTCTCTCTCTCTCTCTCTCTCTCTCTCTCTCTCTCTCTATCTATCTATCTATCTCTCTCTCTCTCTCTCTCTCTCTCTCTCTCTCTCTCTCTCTCCTCTCTCTCTCTCTCTCTGGCTGCATGTCTCTCTCTCTCTCTCTCTCTCTCTCTCTCTCTCTCTCTCTCTCTCTCTCTCTCTCTCTCTCTCTCTCTCTCTCTCTCTCTCTCTCTCTCTCTCTCTCTCTCTCTCTCTCTCTCTCTCTCTCTCTCTCTCTCTCTCTCTCTCTCTCTCTCTCTCTCTCTCTCTCTCTCTCTCTCTCTCTCTCTCTCTCTCTCTCTCTCTCTCTCTCTCTCTCTCTCTCTCTCTCTCTCTCTCTCTCTCTCTCTCTCTCTCTCTCTCTCTCTCTCTCTCTAACTCTCTTTCTCTCTCTTTTCTCTCCCTCTCTCTCTCTTTTCTTTCCCTCTCTCTCTCTTTACTCTCTCTCTCTCTCTCTTTTCTCTCTCTCTCTCTCTCTCTCTCTGTCCTCTCTCTCTCTCTCTCTCTCTTTTCTCTCTCTCTCTCTGTCATACCCTTATATAAGAATATTTTTGGGGTCGGGCCTCGCACAATTCTAATAAACTGGCCGTCAGTTTACAATAAAAGTTATAGTGCTTGCTCCTGCCGCACTGTCGAATTGTGGCCGAAATGAGATTTTTATTTTTGCAAGATTTAATCGTTCCTACTTGCCGTGTAGTGATGTTAATCATCTACAACAATAACAAAGGAATAATAATTTTTTAAAAAATGTTATTCCTAGTACCAGAATCTGCAACAGCTCAAAAAATATATATAGATTGTCGATTCTTTTATGATGCATATATGTTTATATAGCATATATCATTATCTTCATTCATAGGTGTTTCCAATAGTACTGGAAGTCTTTTCGTAATGATAG
>NC_091555.1:3435181-3442681 GCF_042767895.1 Penaeus vannamei | reverse complement strand
ACTCACTCTCGGTTCATGTAAAAAATAAAAATGTCAAGGGGAAGGATGAAACATCTCTTACGCAACTGCTCCTGTTTTCGAGGCAAGAAAACAGCTTCCTTAAATTTCATTCTCCTGGGAGTCTGCAGCACAGGGAGGCATTGTGGACTCATTAAGCGGCTCCTTTGATCAGCCTTTGGTTAGTCTTTGAAGTCGGCTTCCCTTTTGTCGCTGTTCTTTTCTTCTTCCCCTGGCTAATTTTCTTATTTATGCTGCTTGCTATTTTTGTCCTTCCATCTTTGCCTGACTCTCGCTTTCTTTACTTTCTCTCGCTTTCTTTCTTTCTTTCGCTTTCTTTCTCTCTCTCTCTCTCTCTCTCTCTCTCTCTCTCTCTCTCTCTCTCTCTCTCTCTATATATATATATATATATATATATATATATATATATATATATATATATATATACCCCTCTCTCTCTCTCTCTCTCTCTCTCTCTCTCTCTCTCTCTCTCTCTCTCTCTCTCTCTCTCTCTCTCTCTCTCTCTCTCTCTCTCTCTCTCTCTCTCTGCTTGCACCACATAAGCCCGATCGAAAATCAACAGAACTAGTCAACGTATATGGTGTTTTTGTTATTATTTTGTTATCATTTTGTTAGTATTTACTTAGCATTTTTTTTTTTTTTTATTGACATTATTATTAAATTAATATGGTCGTTGTCACGTCTGCTGTTGTTGTCAATAGGATTATATGCTGTTTTTGTTAGCATTTTGTGAGCATTCTTGTTTATTTTCTATTGATATGAATCTATTAAAAAATTACATTGTCATTGTCACGTCTGCTGTTGTTATTGTGTTTATATCGTTCTGGTTTTATAAAATGATTCAAAACCACAAATATTTTATTAATCACACAGTTTAATCAACTGTATGATTCTTCAAAGAGAGTAACTGTTTTATTAAAGGGGAAACAAAATTAATATCAGTTAATCTTCGGTTGCCCAAACTACCTTTGATAACACTTACAAAGAGATCCAATTATCTCAAATAACCTTGATCAAATGCTTTCCAATACTCTTTCGACTAATAGTTTTTGATACTAAACTTTTCCTGGGGCACAGAGAAGGGAAGGAATAATCAGTATTGTCTCTCCTCTCTCTTTTTCTTTCTCTTTCTATCTATATGTATTAGAGGAAGAGAGAGAGAGAGCAGAACGAGAAAGAGGGAGAGGGAGAGGGAGAGCAGAACGAGAAAGAGAGAGTAGAACGAGAAAGAGAGAGAGAGAGAGAGAGAGAAGAAAGAGAGAGAGAGAGAATGAGAGAGAGAGAGAGAGAGAGAGCGAGAAAGAGAGAGAGAGAGAGAGAGAGAGGGAGAGAGAGAGAGAGAGAGAGAGAGAGAGAGAGCAGAACGAGAGAGAGCAGAACGAGAAAGAGAGAGAGAGTAGAACGAGAAAGAGAAAGAGAGAGAGTAGAACGAGAAAGAGAAAGAGAGAGAGAATAGTTTCGCTTTCCCTCGTCCCATCCCAGCACGAGTCGGGAAGGACAGCGTCTCGCAGGGTAATAAGCCAGATATTAATTCTCGATGTTGGCGAGTCGTGTTCCCAGAGCGGCCCAATGCGGCTCTTCAAGGGACGTCGCGCAGGATATGAGATGGCTTTAGATGTCCGGACTGGAGGCCAATATCCGTTTGTGGATATGTTGGACAGATGCCGTAGTGTGGGTTCCTTAGGGTTGGCGTGTGAGGCATCGGTGCGGTGTCGTGTGGTCTGTGGATATGCTGGATTATGCGTCTGTGCTTCTGTTTAGACATTCTAATGTGGTATTATTATGTCTTACGTTTACTTAGATGAAAAAGTATGAATATTTCACTAACAATATCAGTACATACAGAACATTATTGCTACTGAATTGAAGGGGGACTTTTACTCGTCTCTTATATTCCACGTTTTGCTTGTTTGTTTTTTTTTTGTTTTGTTTTGTTTTATAATCACTGCACTACCTGACAGAGCGAAAGCAAAACCAAATACACTATGAATACTTCAGCTATAACGTCCTCAGAATAGTTTATTCGAAAACGAATTAATTTCCCGGACTTTAAGAAAAATGAATTGCACGGAAGTTCAGAGAAAAGCACAATGTAAACAAAAAGTAGTATACAACAAAATTACTGAAGCAACCATAATTGGTCAGATATATTTCATAAATTACGTGGACACAAAGAGTAAAGAGGCAAAAAAAAAATCACACTGCCATTCCTCACAAAGAAACGAGAGAGAAAAAGACCAAGTCACGCATTGCAGAACCCATTGCACTCAAAGCAACCCAGCCCTGACCACAAAGCACCGCCAGCACAGCACAGAAAAATCCCCATCAACACCCATGACCCACTTGGACCCACCATCGCCCTCCGGTTTAAGAACTAACGTCCTCTTTCTTAGGCTGCCTTGTGGGTCATCCTCCACCTAGGTTGAGGTTTGAGGCTCGTCTGTGGCCCATTCGAGGAGGAGGAGGAGGTGGAGGACGGTAGAGGTTTGTGGTTTTGTGGTTTGTCCCCTTTGTATAAGGTGTTTCAGGGAGGGAGGTTTTGGCATCTTTCCTGTAGATTTTTTTTTTTCAGTTCGCAGGGTCTAAAATATCTCCCCACAGACAGAAGGAGTCAATCAAATGAAGATAATAACTCATTAGAAGAATGATAGTGATGGTATTATTGATATCAGTATCATTAGATAAGTAAATACAATTAAATAAATGATCGTGGGAGCTAAAGTAATGGTATCAAAGGGTATCTAAACAAACAATCAAGAAGCTAGAGAACCATTCCTTTTATAAATACACTTTTCACGGTCTCTCCTGCAATTAAAAAGTGAGAAAAGGTTAGTCCAGTCCCAGGAATAACTGGAACGAACAGTGAATTAGTGTGCACGCCTTTTTCCGGCATCGTTAAAGCGGGGATATCCCTTTCTATTACTCAATTACAAGGGGATTCAAGAGTTGTACCGATAAGTAGCATTTGGTTTACCTTTGAACATTTCATTTAAGAGAAAAAAGAGAAAAGCCTAATTTAGTTTTGTCTCGTATTTTCTCGTTTGCTATTTTTCTTTCACTTTAAAGAAAAATTGCATTTATTTTGCAGAATTTCCGTGAAAAGGAAGAATGAAAAAGTAATTTTTACGTCTCTGTATACACGGAGGGTTTTTTTCTCTCTCTTGACCCGAACGTGCAAAAGGGAAAATGCATGCAATGTTGAAGGAAAGGAAGGGACACACAGAATTTCCAAATATGTCAATATATTTATAGGCTGGCTTGTGTGTGTGTGTGTGTGTGTGTGTGTGTGTGTGTGTGTGTGTGTGTGTGTGTGTGTGTGTGTGTGTGTGTGTGTGTGTATGTGAGGGATGAAGTGATGTTGCCAATAAGCCCAATTTGCAGTGTGTGTATGTTTGAATATTCATGTGTTTTTATCACATATAGTGTAGCTGACTCATAATTAGATTATAAAGTTGTAAAGAGACAAAATGAATATGTCTGATATAATTATCCTTGGTGCAAAGTCGATATCAGTTATCCCTCAGACAGAAATTTTACCATAACTTGTCATTTAAGCCATAATAAATTTTCTAAATGCGACAAAGAAGCCACTATCATTTTTTTTTTTTTTTTTTTAATGCGGCAAAGATTAAGTTGAACTAGAGACTCGAGAAAGAAATAGAAAGCCTGCACTTGTAAGACGATAATACTGACTGTAAAACTGTGAACCACTAGGGATTAAAATTTTCCGCCTGTCAGCGAGTAGCAAAAGCTTTTCCATCCTCGTGAAAACTTCCTCTTGTGACAGGCCACATCGCGTCGTGTCTTCTTTCTCTCCAGCGCTCTGTCACCAAGAAAGTCGAGAGTCTCAGGAGGCGAAACGCACAGCCTCGTGTCTCGTCCTCGGAGCGGCGGGGAAGGTCAGTCTCTCAGTCGAGTTATTGACAGCGGCTTTTCACTTGGTGTTGCTCGGGTAAAATTATTTTCATGTTCATCGTCACCATGAGTCTCCAGAGCTTAGCTTGCAGGTTTTGCATCTGATAAAGACTTCATAAGGTTAAATAAGCGATATTTATTGATAAATACTAATTATATTGACGATTATATTTAGAATGACTATAGATATAAACAACGGAAGAAATCATATGTAGATCATAATTATGAGACAATACGAATGACTGCCAAACACGTCTTATTTATCTGCATAAGAGGGAATAGAGGTATAGACAAAGAGAAGAGATTGTAGGTCAATTAAATCATGGAAATTACTTCAAAGTTAATTGTAGAATAGACATAAGACGCCAGATGTGTTGCCTGTTTTCATTGCATGGGGAGATTGATTGATCTTATTAATTTCAACACCGCTGTGAAGTCAGTGTCAAAACCTAGCAGTGGTTTTCGAGTTAAAATTAAATAAATACGGGAACTCATATAAATCTCTATTCCTTTTTAAGTGTTTAATGACCTTTCTTCTCTCTGTGTGTAGCTTACATTTCGATTTTTGTAATTTTGCTTTTGTTTTATTGAGTTATGATTTCTCTCTCTCTCTCTCTCTCTCTCTCTCTCTCTCTCTCTCTCTCTCTCTCTCTCTCTCTCTCTCTCTCTGTCTCTCTCTCTCTCTCTCTCCCTCACCCTCTCCCTCCCCCTCTCTCTCTCTGTCTATCTGTCTCTCCTTTAGCCTTCTTTTCTTTCTTTTTCTCTCCCGCTCCTCCCCCCCCCCCACTTTCTCCCCTCCCTCTCTCCATTCCCCCATTGTGATCCCACTGCAACAATGTCTTATTCCCCGTCGGTCACACACCTCATTTTTCGCTTTATCGTCAGCAAAGTTTTAAAGCGAGGTCATCAACGCCAGCTTGACCCGGAATTAAAGGCTGGCTCCTCCTCCTTCGTGGGAAAAAGTTAGGTCATTATCGAAATGAAGCGGGACTTGTCTCTGGCAGGAAGGAAACGCACAGGAGGAAGAAGACACGTGGCAAGAATTGGCAATGGAACTGGGAGGGTTTTTCGTCTGATTTCATTTTGTTATGAGCCGTATCCATGTTGACAGATGGAGACGAAGACATCATCGAAACCGGTCAAATACGTCTCTTGTATTGTGAAGATATCCATTCTCATTCATATTTGTTCTATATTCCTTTATCTCTTGTGGGTTTTTTATCTTAATCATTATTATGTTTTTCATTGCCACTTTCATTGAAAAAACGTATAGTTATCGGCACCATTATCATCGTCATTTCTGAATTCATTTACGTATTTATTATCTTGATATTTATCATATTTCCATAATAGGAGAAGTATATAATATAATTTGAAGATACAGTTTGATATTATTCTCAGGAAAGTTGATACAGTTAAATTTTCGTGTGTTTTCTTGTTTTTCTCTTCGTTGTTTCTGTTACACACACACACACGCACACACACACACACACACACACACACACACACATACACACACACACACACACACACACACACACACACACACACACACACACTTAACCAAGACTTGCAATCAAGGCAAAATGAAGGAAAGATAAGCAGCCACGTTCTTTTCCGCCTCGAAGCAAGTCAGCAAGTCGTCTGTTGCGCTCCCGAGGAATGCTGGATAAGGAATGATAAGTTTATTTAATTTATTAATTTTAATTATTTAATTTACTTGATTTTATTTATTGAATTTAATGATGAATGCTGGATAAAGAGTGATAAGCTGGATAAGAATGATAAGGAATGGTGGATAAGGAATGATAAGTCGCGAAGCAATTCCCGAAAATAATCCTCTATATCGTGGCTTCGAAGTTCAACAGGAAGCCTTGCGTCCATCGGGAGTTATGAAGAAAAAAATAATTGCAAAGCATCTAAAATTGAGTAAACGAGAATAAAACTAAAGCTGAACATCCACCTCCTGAGATCAAAATCTGAAGAAACTTAACAGTGCCGTATGGAAAATATACTATTGAATGCTGCGAGTCCAATAACTCCGACAACCCTATACACTCACATCTCTAATATTTATTATTGCATATAGCGTGTGCTCAGCGTGTCAAACAAGGTCATGCAGAAGGAGGGGTGAGGTGTCATGGGCATTCCAGCGAGGGGCAGTGGAGAGGTTAGGGAAATTAAGGAATATTAAGTGATATAAGCCCGAAAAATGGAACAAAACACGTAATCATGACCCTGAATCAAAGAAATATAAATTAAGTTGATTTTCTTTGACTTTTTTTTTAATGTATGTTGGTTATCTTAAGCCTGAAACTTCATATTCCATGTGACTGTGGATAATTATTCTCTTTTATCATTAATAACATCATTCTTCGAAGCAAATACACTACACTAACGGAGTTAGACCGTCACTTTACGGCAATTCATTATTTACTGTTATTCGAGGGGGTTGGTTATGAAGGGACGAGAAGAAAAGGCAAAATACGATATTTCACTCCAGTTGAATTTTCTTTAATTTATATAAATATTGCTAAAAATACGCAAAAGTTCTTATTGCGCCATTGTTCTAAATCCTACAATTGAGAGCTGAAATAGCACAAAAGCTCCCCAATGTCCTTGTTTAAGTGTACTCGTTTCAAAGACATTGTTTCTCATTGTCAAACATATCTTGTTACGTAAGTATATCAGAACATTAAACATTGAGACAAGAAAAGAAAAAAAATAATATTTCTGCGTTACTTACACAGTCTGCGAGAGGGAGAGTCAACGTAAAAATCAAACAAAAATCACGCAGACAGAAAACTGGGAATGGATTCGCACAATGCAGACAAGAGAGAGAGAGAGAGAGAGAGAGGGGGGGGGGGAGTAGGAAGGAAGGAAGGGGAAAGATATATATATATATATATATATATATATATATATAAATATATATACATATATATATATATATCTGTTTGTGTGTGTGTGTATATATATATATATATATATATATATATATATATATATATATATATATAGAGAGAGAGAGAGAGAGAGAGAGAGAGAGAGAGAGAGAGAGAGAGAGAGAGAGATGATTACTTAAAATTATCTGCCGTGTTAACAGCTAAGGTCATTAGCAGCGAATACCTATCTCTCTCTCTTTATCTCTGTCTCTGTCTCTCTCTCTCTGTCTCTCTCTCTCTCTCTCTCTCTCTCTCTCCCTCCCTCTCTCTCTCTCTCTCTCTCTCTCTCTCTCTCTCTCTTTCTCTCTCTCTCTCTCTCTGATAGCAGCAGCATAAGTAGTAGCAGTATTAGTAATAACAGTAGCAGTTGTAGTAGTAGTAGTAGTAGTAGGAGTAGTAGGAGGAGGAGTATTAGTAGTAGCAGTGGTAATAGTGGTAGTAGTAGTAGTAGCAGAAGTATTAGTAGCAGCAGTATTAGTAGTGTGTGTGTGTTTGTGTGTGTGCGTAAACTATCAATCATGTCACATAGAGGCATCGAATCCCACGGAAAACCAGTTACGTTTACATATTCGTAAAACTCTAATAGCAACGTAAATCTTCTATCACCTATTTGAAATATATC
>NC_091555.1:3415181-3430181 GCF_042767895.1 Penaeus vannamei | reverse complement strand
TCCCTTAGTTGAATTGAGCCAATACTAATTCATGAATTGTAGTGACCAATCAAACCGTTTTGCTTTCAGAACAAACAGACGCACGAGTCAATGCGATTATCGGCAAATCTGATAATCTGTCATATCAAAGTATGGATCTTGAACAAACACTGAGAGAAATTTCTCATTTAGGATTTCGCACATTTCTTCCTCCTTAGAATAAATGTCTTTGATGGCGCTGATTTGATCTCTACTCTTAGTTTTACTATTATGTAGTTAGAGAAGAGTTTTGGTTGACTTGTACATTTGTTGTTTATATTCTTTTTAAAGTCTAATTTCGCTTCCCTCATGGTTTGGGTGTACTCATTTCTTCCTACTTTATATCTTTCACACGCTGCCTGAGATCTATGTCTTCTGCATCTTCTCTAAAGGGGAATCCCGTACGGAAAGCTGAAAGTCTTTAAGGAGTCCTTAAGAAATCCGGAAATCTCCACGAAATCCCAATAATCCTAAATGTTGCATTCGCACCAATCTGCTACAAAATTATATCAGTACTAAGGATGTCTTGAAAAAAAAGAAAAAAAAAGAAAGAAAAGAAAAACAGACACAGACTTCGACAAACACTTGAACAGTTGAAGAGCAGAGTGTTATGTTAAAGCCGCAGCTCAGCTCGTTTCAAATCTGATTACAAATCGGACAAATCCATTTCTCAGAAGTCGCTGACACGGTTTTGAAGTTTTATGTAAAGTTTTAAGCGATTTGAATGGCCTTTTGTGGTATACAAAGATTTCTTAGTACCTATCAGTACTGCGGAATCCTATTTTGGGAAAGCAGGCTCTTATCAAAATGATGTCGGAGAAGATATTACGCAGAAGTCAAATAATAGGACTTGAATGCGTTCTTGGTGAAGGATTATACGAATGAAATAGCAGCGCAGGATGTTATGAATGTGGCTGCAGCGTCAAGTGAGCGTACTTTAATACCCTAATGTCTATTCTCGCAGTTTCTCGGAAACATGATTGCTCCTTTTAAAATAAATAAGTAATTGTGGCTGTATCTGGAAATGAGTTGGTTCAAACGATACTCACATAGTTAATCCCGAGTTTAATCCATCAGAGTATGAAGAAAACGAAAAATCGAGATTTTTTTTTTTATCTGAAGGGTTAAAGTGACCTTATATATATATATGTATTATATATATATATATATATATATATATATATATATATATATATATATATATATATATATATATGTATATATATACATATATAAATAAATATATGTATGTACAAGTATTTATATATAAATATATTAATATATATACATATATCAATATATATATAATATAATGTGTGTGTGTGTATGTATATATCTATCTATCTATATACATATATATATATATGTATGTATATATATATATATACATATACATATATATACATATACATATATGCATATATATATACATATATATATACATATATGTGTATATATAATTATATATATATGTATACACACACACACACACACACACACACACACACACACACACACACACATATATATATATAATATATATATACATATGTATATAATATATATATACATATATATATATATATATATATATATATATATATATATATATATATATATATACGTACAAATAATGTGTATATTTATATATAGATATGTATAAACACACACACACACACACACACACACACACACACACACACACACACACACACACACACACACACACACACACACATACACACACACACACGAATATACATACGAACAAGCACACGCATGAATACACACCAACACACTCCGTATGAAGATATGCCATCTCGTTTTCATATTTCCCTTTGAGGATTTCAGGTGTGTAGCAGGAATGGTTGCAACAATATCAATAATGATGATGATTATGTTGATGATGGTGATAGTGATGGTTATGGTGATATGATGGTTATGATGATGGTGATGACGATGATGGTTATGGTGATGATGACGATGACGGTAATAAGAATAATTCTCATTATCATTACAACAACAATGATAATGCTAAAGATACAATTGATGATTATGGCGACACTAATAATAATAACGTATCCCTGATATAGACATGCACGCTAAAAGATTGTTCAACCGTGACATAAACGGCAGACCAGCTGGTGCATGACTGACGCCCACTGACAGTGATCGAGAAGCATTTCGCACGTCAGTCATCACGTTCAGTCTGGCTTTATAAAACGTTCAACTTTCGAATGCAAATATTATGATGGATTTCCATGACTCAGCAAATTATTCTCGAAAACCTGTTGTATTATACTTATTGTTTAGCTTTTCCTTGTCGACAACACACGGGGAAGCACTAGAATCAATATCAAATGGCCGAGGTCTATCGCTGAACTTGACAAGAGGTGGTAAGCTGAAACATAGGTGTAGATAGTTTGCGAAAGAGAAAACATACAAATCAAAGGACCAAAATATTCGATTGTCGTTAGAATAACATCAGATATATATTCAGTTCAGTATGTGTAAATTCTCACTTCGAACGGACTACACACACACACACACACACACACACACACACACACACACACACACACACACACACACACATATATATATATATATATATATATATATATATATATATATATATATATATATATATATATATATTCCTGACAACCTACCGTGGCGTGAAGGCGAGTGACAGACTTAACCTTCTCCCAGCTGTGTTGACAGTGGCAGGTGGTCCCTTTCTGAAGAATCGCGTGTGCTCCCACTCAAGTAAACTGTGCAACAAGATGGGATCTGTTCTCCAAGTCCTCGATTTATACTAGATTAAGAGCTGACTCCTTGAAAGCAGTATTTCTGGAGTTCAACGGTGTTGTAAAGTCTCAGTCCGACCCATTACCCGCCTTTGTTCCTCGAGTTGTCTGTACTTTTTTTTTTCTTTTCCTTCCTCTTCCATGAGCTGTTTGTAATGCGAAAATAATGAGAATGCCGATAGAAGTGAAGGGAATGGGGTACAAATTGCGAGGCAGCGGAGTTGCAGAGCTTTCAAGAACGTACCATTAGGTACGAACTGTTATAGTGACAGCTTTGCAGTAATGGGACACAGATGCAGGAACATTGAAAGGATATTATGGTAACAAATATAACTAGTATTAATAGTAGTATAAGCACCACTGTTATTACCACTGCTACTACGAGTATAACATCTTAATTTTTCATACTTTTTGCTACGTTCTGTCATGTCCAAGCTGCTTTCGACCATTCAACGGATCTTGAACGTGTTACCTGTATGCAGATTGCACAAGTCACTGATTAGAAAAAAATAATAATAATAAATAAAAAAAAAATAATAATAATAATAATAAAGTAAAGTAAAGGCCAGGAAACGCAATCTGTCTTGATTGGCCGCAAGCTAATCAGTACCCGTTTTCTCTCGGATCGAAGAGAATGATTTTAACAAGAGATGTGTTGCGAAAGGGATGCAACAGTAACCCGATTTCCATACCTTGCCGCACGTATTTTCTTTATGCATTTTCACCTGGTTCACACAGTTTTCTAATTTTTTGTGCTCTTCTCTCGTTCTCATTTTGGTAAACAAAGACGAATTATCAACGGGATCGCTGCTCCTAGTTTATAAACAATTGTCAATTTATTTGTTTATTAATGATATAGTAGCATGTAAATGTATTTCTTTTTAACCTTGGTTTGCATTTGATCGCACGAAAATCAATTTGTATTTATGTATGCAGTGAGATTCTAACTTATCTATCACATAAATAAAGTTTGTAAGCTATCTGTAAGCTATTTCTGATTCACATGCTCATATGTATTCTTTATTTACTTCGAGTCCTATTATCACTATCATTATAAATATCTTTACTATTATGTTGGATTTTATTGTCATTATCATTTATTATTATTATTATATCTTTATTTTCATAGTTATTACTCTATCATGATATTATTTACTATTATCATTGCATTACTATTATTGTTATCAATATAATTTAGTCCGCAGTAATAATTGAAGGAAAAATTAAAGAAAAGGATAAAGAGGGAATATATATTCATCTTTAAGCATGCTAGTTGCTTAGGATTAATTTGAACTTAAAGTCTTTGATATCTGTCAGAAAAAGCCTTCGGTTATATATCTAAAAGTTCATTATAAGTAACACAGAGAGAGAGAGAGAGAGAGAGAGAGAGAGAGAGAGAGAGAGAGAGAGAGAGAGAGGGGGGGAGAGAGAGAAAGAGAAAGAGAAAGAAAGAATAAGTTCCACACTCGCTGTCGTCATGTCACCAGCCTTTTCCAAAGCGAAGAGAGGCGGATGTATCGCCGACAGTGAGACAACGACCGTTAAAAGTCGTTACCGCGATGGCCGCGTGGCGACAAACGGCCATTCCAACGGTAGTTACGTCAATGGAACAGCAATAACGGGAGGAGAGGCTCGGCGCGCAATGTGATGTGAAATATTTGCAGGGAGGTAAACAAATGGTTGCACTATTGTGTTGGGAAGGGTCCCCGCCCCCCTTCTTTCTATTTCTCTCGCTCTTTATATATATATATATATATATATATATATATATATATATATATATATATGTATATATATATATAATATGTGTGTGTCTGTTGTATATATGTGTATATATACATATGTATATGTATATAAATATATATAAATATATATGTATATACATACATATACATACACGTGTATCAAGGGTTAACAATTACAATTCAAATGTGGTCTCCCAGTGAGACTCCAGCAACTCTTTTCAATAGTTACGGTATATATATATATATATATATATATATATATATATATATATATATATATATATATATGTGTGTGTGTGTGTGTGTATGTATGTATGTATGTATGTAAATATAATATATATATACATATATATATATATATATATATATATATATATATATATATATATAGAGAGAGAGAGAGAGAGAGAGAGAGAGAGAGAGAGAGAGAAAGAGAAAAAAAAGAGAGAGAAAGAAAGAAAGAAAGAGAGAAAGAAAAAAAAGTGAGAGAGAGAAAGAAAGAAAGAAAGCCAAAGAAAGAGAAAAAAAAAAAACGAGAGAAAGAGAGAGAGAGAAACTAAGCAGAAAAAGAGCCCCGTGAAGAGAAGGCGCAGCCAACCCCTCGAAGGGCTTCCGCGAAGAGAACCGGAGGAAGGATCCTTGAACACGTAATTTCCTTTGGCTTGATTTCATTTCGCTTCGAGGAGAGCGAGGCTGACGCGCCGAGGAACGAGTCTGGTAAATCCGGAAGGTTTTCGAGGCGGGAATTATCAAGAGAAAATAAAAATAGGAGAAGAGGTGAAGCTAGAAGGAGACGATGAATAGAAAGAAAAGACATTATTTTGACTATGGTGAAAAGATCGCTTATGAAACGGTAGTACTTAACAACAATAACAAGGGAATCCAGACATACACCTGGAACATTTATTAAGAAACATCATTTAATATTGTCCTACTTTCCATCAAGGCAGAGAAAGATCTGTTGAGAATAAACTGGCGAAGGAGGGCGGCGGCTGAAGGGAAACCAGCAGCAGAGAGGGGAGCAACATTTCATCTTTACTGAGACTCGAATGCAATTACCCTGCAACATGCGAGCACAAATTATTCACTTTACACTTATCCAGGAGAACCAAAGACAGAGTATTCACTTTACACACTTATCCAGGAGAAACCAAACAGTATTCACTTTACACACTTATCCAGGGGAATCAAATACAAAGTATTCACTTTACACTTATCGAGGAGAAACAAAGACAGAGTATTCACTTTACACACTAATTCAGGAGAAACAAAGGCAGAGTATTCACTTTACACATTTATCCAGGAGGTTCACAGCGTGGAACATGTGATCTCGGTCCTTTGGTATATCTAGGGCTTATTATCAGCTACACTGAATAGCTTACTGATTGTAATTACATGGAATGAGAGCAGAAATCATTATCTTCATCATGATCCTCTTCATCATCTCTGTCTTCTTTACCTTTATGTTCATCTTTGACATATGATAAAACAAGTGCAAAAGGAACACAAGGAGAGAAAAGGAAACGACAGAATAAGTGAAATCCCGCAGAGGAAACTGGATGAAACGAGGAAGAGGGAGCAGGTGTAGGAGGAATTTCGTCAAGGAGTCTCGAATGCAAGTGGCCTGCAACGTGCCCTAAATGCCCCTAACAGCCACACGGCTTAGACCCTGGCAACTGTGTAGGAAATTGTGGAGCAGATTCCCTTCCTCCTTAATCTTGAATGTTGCGCTTGAAATGCAACTGCACAAGTTTCCAAACCCAAGCGAAAGCAGTCGCATGCACATTTAGTCACGTGCACATATACTGTAAATATACTGTATAAATGCCTGACATGCTGTATATGCTGCAGACAGAGGGAAAAGCAAACAGAATGTGTTAGTAGTCCGTGTTTTCACTATTTACTTCATGGAAAAGAATCCTCTATATATCCTTTCTTCGTTGGAATAACACTACAAAGTATGTTTTCTTTTACATGTATTTTCAGCAATGAACCTGATGTAGTTACCATTACCTTACAAATCCAATGAAAAAACGAAAAGGAAGGTCCCTGTCCTGTTTTTTCTTCTTCTTCTTCTTCTTCTTCTTTAAACTGACTTTTAATCAAAACAAAGGAAACTCGAAGATGACCAATTACGAAAACACTGAATCCTAAGGCTAATTAATCGTGGGGCGTGCATCAGGGAAGGCAATTTACAGCCGGCGTCGAGGGAATGCCTTAGGTCGTCGGCGAATCAAGGGGATTATGGGCTTCGACCCTCTATCAGCAGGCGGCACTCGCGAATCAGAAGGAATTTCGTTGCGTCCGACTCTTATCCGACTGAGATAGATTATAGAAGCTGGTTTTGGTGTGGCTGATGTTATCTAATGATGGATATATTGTAATGACGAAAAGCAGCATGTGTATGATAGGCCTTTTTATCCCAGTTTGTTCATCTTACCTGTCTATTTTGTTTTCCTGATCAGCCTAAAAGTGAAGTACAATAGATCTCTTTTTTTCGTCTCTTCTTTTGCCTCTATGTCGTCTAACCATAGAGTTTTCTCTATATCATATTACACTTGTTCCCCTACCCTTACCAATTCTTGCATTGATATCCACGCTTGTATTTCCACTTCCTTTCTTTTTAATTTTCATTCAGCCTTCATTTCTCCCCCCCCCCCCCCTCTCTCTCTCTTCTTTCTCTCTCTCTCTCTCTCTCTCTCTCTCTCTCTCTCTCTCTCTCTCTCTTTCTCTCTCTCTCTCTCTCTCTCTCTTACATGACCTTCTCCCACCCACTCTGATGCGGCACCACATTGCGCTCTGCCATCGAGCTAGAAGCCGAGTTGCCCCCCCCCCCCCCCCCCCCCCCGCACCGAGGGTTGACTAGGACATGATCGTTTCGACCCCTTGATGTGCGTAATTGACCCCTCTCCCTCTGTGCACACACACACACACACACACACACACACACACACACACACACACACACACACACACACACACACACACACACACACACACACACACACACTAGCACATATACAAACATGTACGCAGAGAGAGAGAGAGGGAGGGAGAAAGAGAAAGAGGTAGACAGACAGGGAGATAGACAGATAGACACACAGAGAGACAGACAGACAGAGAGATATAGACGGAGACGGAGACATACAGACGAAGAGACAGAGGGAAAGAGAAAGAGAGCGACAGAGACAGACAGAGCGAGAGTGGGATACAGACGGTGAGCTCCCAGACAGCTAAGAATAAACTAATACACATATACAACCCTACACTTCCACAGAGGACTTACTCGGCCGTGACATGAACCACAGAAGACAATAGACCGAGCAATTCCAAATCCGATTGCACCGCCTGCATTCGCCTCTTGTGTTGCAGAGGAAGAGGGAATGCAAAGAGACCACAAATTATCGATTCTTCCGATAGGCATTTCATGGCGGCACAATTCTGATATGGAAATGATGGTAAATTACGAAGGGTATATTATCTTATACGAGAAGCATTTTCTCTATCTTTATCTAAGGTTTTCATTTGTTTTCGATAAGGAAGACAAGAACAGTGGGGGATAACTTCGAAAGCGAATGTTATTTATGTTTAATTTGGTGAGGACAGCAAGGAATTCACTGGAGTGTTACGTAAGGAAAAACATTCATATCAATAATTATGTCTTTAGTTAATGAAAAAGTAATTTTGTAGGAATTTATTGGAAGTAGAGAGAGAGACTGACGGCCAAGTAGTAAGAAATATTATAAGAAAAGGAGATATTTTGAATATGTAAACGCAGATGTCTTAAAGTAAAAGAGAAGAGAATTCCTGGCGACTAAGTTCTTTCACACAAAATCAGTAAAACAGTGACTATTAAATGTACACGGGAAATCATTGTACTATTACTATTGTACTTATCACTATGATTGACATCAATATCATTATTATATTTACAAATGTGATAATGAAAATACAATTATCAATAATGATAATGATCATGATGATGAAAATTATAACAATAATAAAAATAGAATTACAATAGTATTAATGATAACAGAATAGAAACAACAATAATAATCATTCTACGAAAAAGGGTCCTCCTCTTTCCTTTCTCTTCTTCCTACTCCTCTCTCATACATCAGAATAATGAAATTTCAAATCCAAAGTCAAAAACAATATATTTCCAGACTTTGTTATTATCATTATTCGCGTTTTCTTCTATAAGTACCAGACAGAGAGAGAGAGAAAGAGAGAGACAGAGACAGAGACAGACAGACAGAAAGAAAGAAAGAAAGAGAGCGAGAGAGAGAGAGAGAGAAAGAAAGAAATAGAGAGAGAGAGACGACGGGAGCAAAAAAGAAAAAAAAATGAGGGAGCGACAAATAAGTCAAGAAATGAAAGGACAGAGAGAGGGAAAGACAAAACAAGAGCGAAGAGAGAAATGGGGAGAGAGGCCACTAATTGCATTCTGCAGCTGTATCATCGCTCTGCAGATTCGCAGTCGCTAAGAATGTTAATTGCGCAATTAGGCACCGAGTGAGGCGCTTCGCAGTCAGCAATGCAGGAACGCATAAGCAGAACAGCGACCCCGGTAATCGTTTGCAAAAAGCCTTTCATTTTTTACAATAAACTGCAAAATACGACGCAATATCACATCAGCTAAGCCGCTGCATATATCACAACGCAATCAGAATGTTATTAGAGGTATTTTGTTTGAATAGGGATATGAATAAACATAGATTTTTAAAAGTTTACTGCATTAAAATAAACATAGTGCTGCATGCCACTGTTCTACAAAGCCTCGTAAGTAATGTAGATTCAGAAATAGCTATACATTTCGCTGGTCCCGTTATAAATATAGAACATGTGTCCGAATGTCATTAATTTGGTTTATGAAAATTTCCGTCAGCTTTGTCATGTTTATCCGCTTTGCCCATTATAATCATGCATATGCTGAAGAGTATTTAATTCCTCTATTACAGTGTATGTGATGTATGTGTGTGGAGTGAGATATGCTGACTGCAGTACAAATAGCACCGGCATCCAGTAGTATCAATTTCTTTTTATTTCATGCATTGTCAACTATACGTGAACTTCCCACACTGATAGAGGGAAACTTTTGTAATTAATGTCTATTAAAAACTGAGGACAAAAACCATCTCAATATGCTTGTTGAATTGCAAAATATATTTCATGCCTTGATATCATCAATGCAACATTTCACATATTATTTTGATTTATAGTGCATTAGATAAGGTATATTTCTCCAGAGGGGGAAGGGGCATGTAACAGAATTATACTATGCACTAAGACTATGTACTTTCCTATGATATTATGTAGGAAAAAAACGCTTTCATCCGATTTAATGCTAAAGTGAAAGCTAATAGTTTACCTAAAGTGAACACCAAGGTACACACACGAGTAACGTACATGTGTGTATATATGACATATACATACATACACGAGAGGTTGCTAGATTTCTGTCCGGAATACCAACTGGCTCAGCTTACGAAAAGTGGGTATGGCAAGGGAGGAAATATTCAAATTTAAGTTCAAGCCTAAAAAACGTTCTGATGTGACGAAGCTCAAAGGCCTTTTCAATACATCCTGAAGCATCACTGTCCTACTCTGCAACACGTCCGGCAGTGTGTGTGTGTGTGTGTGTGTGTGTGTGTGTGTGTGTGTGTGTGTGTGTGTGTGTGTGTGTGTGTGTGTGTGTGTGTGTGTGTGTGAGAGAGAGAGAGAGAGAGAGAGAGAGAGATACAAATATATAAATGAATATATATAGATAGACATACACACATATACATCCACATACGTGTTTGTGTGTGTGCGTTCGCGTCGGATTCCAAGGTACTCCCTATCCGCTTTCCATTCGAGAGAGATTCCTTTTCCGGCACATTTCCATATTACCAGCTGTCGACATGCCTCGAGCCATCTCCATTCTGAAAACTTCGTGAAAGATTCGTGGGTATCGAGAGATTTGGCCAATCCAGGACAGCTGTGGAAAAAAAAAGCGTCCAACAGCAGTGGATGGAAGCAAATCGAGGAAAACTGCGAATGAAATAACAGTGAGAATCCCGAAAAGGAATTCTGAAGACATGACAAAAGCACACACACAAAAAAATACGGTTGGAAGAACTAAAAGACGAACTTGAATTATTGAGAATAAATGAGTGAAAATCAAGATTGTCAATAAAACAAAGAAAAAAGAAACAAACATAAAAATTCGCATAGGAATAAGAGATCCGCGTATTTACCCTCAAAATAGCAATAAAAAGATAAGATATACGTAAGTCTTTAGGGAACGATTTCATAGAGAGAGGAGAGAAAGAGAGAGAGAGAGAGAGAGAGAGAGAGAGAGAGAGAGAGAGAGAGAGAGAGAGAGAGAGAACTAGAAAGAGAGAGAGGGAGATAGAGAAAAAGAGATTAAGAGAAAACTAATTAAATCGCTTTCCAGTGGTAGTCATATTTACGAATTACCTCTAATTAATCTCGAAAGCGTTTACATGGAAAGGAAAGCGAGGGAGAAATACCCAAGAGGGATGGGAAAAGTGGAATAAGTTGCTTCTATGTTTTTTTTATTTATTCTTATTTTTTTAGGGGGGGGGGGGCAGTGTAAAGGTATTTTTAATAACTAATGTTTTTCTTTTCATATTCCGCAAAACGACAAAATCAAGAGACCCGAACTTTCATTCATTTCCATAACAGCACACATAATTTCATATTGGTATATATCACGAGAAAATATGGTAAATAATTAGAGCAATTTTCCTTCCGCTGATCCGGATCTGTCTTGACATCCGGCCTCATCGCAGGGAGTCCGATCCTGTGTTCTCGTGGGCCGGACAGGAAAGGATCAAAAATAGAAAAGAGAAAAGAAAGATAGAGAAACAGACAGAAAAAAAAGAGAAAGACACAAAAGACAGGTAGAAAAAAGACAGAAAACAATAGAAAAAATAAAAAGAAAGACAGAAAAAAGATAGTAAAAAGAAAAAAAAGGAAAATATAGAAAAAAAAACGAATGTTTAAGCGAAAGCATGAGAGGAAAACCTGCCGCCGGTGACAAATGGAACTTGACCTTCTCTTGGAAATTTTATTCACCGAGTCCCCTGTTGCGATTGCAAAAGACCATTTTTCAAAACATTAAATACAAAATCAGGCACAAGCAGATTTAGAATACAGGAGGGGGGGGGGTGATTTTAGTGAAAATACACAGTATTCGTTTGAACCACTTACACCATCTGTCAAACAATAAAAAATACATTTTTCCTACAACACACGCTACTCCTATTGCTGAACCGACATTCACAATCATTTTTCACAACCTTTAGCCACACTCGCCGTCAGCCTTGCAATAAAAACCTTATTTCCAGCGCAATTTACCTTATCAACATTACCACGGTCTAATATGCAATAAAGATGTACCAACTCTAGGTCACAGCATTGCTCCTGAAGATAGTAAGGTATCTAAAAAAGTGAAGAAATAAAGAAAGAACATATTAAATGACTACAAGGTAGAAGACCGCATCAGAATGCATACATATCAGAATTTTGGAATATTTAGCGCCTTTGAGAATAGTAAACAATACTAATAAAAAATATATATAAATATATATAATGGATGAAAGCTTCTAATAATAATAAAAACACTACATATAAGTTTCAGCCTTAAGAATCACTATCTATCACCCCCCCCCCTCCTCCCAACCTAAAAAAAAAAAAAAAAAAGGTGTTCAGAACCACTAAAAAAAAAAAAAAAAAAAAAAAAAAAAAAAAAAAAAAAAAAAACATGTTGAAGAGCACTGCAACAGGTAACCAATATATCCACCTCAGCATTTACTCTCACAGGAACGTACTGATCGCTGTCCATTTCCCTCCGTGCCGGTTATGACCAACGTAATGTTATTCGTTGCGCAGATAACGGAAAGGTGTGCGGTATTCTCAGACCGAAGACGTATGTACTTGTCTTTCGCAATGGGGGAGGACTGTGAGGTAGGAAATCTTATTATTTTAAACAAAATTTTAATCGTGAATAATATTTATGTCATGGTATAATAGTTTTATATATGATATTTATGCTTTGATTCTTGGTATGATATATATTCTTTATTGGTTTAGGTCTGCCAAGGAGGTTTTGTTTTTGGTAATTTTAATGTAATTCTTGAAGTGAATATTTTTACTGCATCCGTGACCCTATTGCCTTGCCGGAGGTATGCGCTCTCTGAGTGCTTCTAGTTTTTACTCTTAATATGCATTATTTATCGACTGATTTTTAAACGTTTTAAATATTTTGGCATTTTTATCCACAAGGTATTCGCTGCTACTGACGCTGTTGACGCGGCAATAATTCTAAAAATCAGTTAATCAGCCTCAACACCGCTATCTTTCGCCATTATATCTTAGGAGACGTGACTGCACCTACCACGGGCTGATGAAGTACACTGGCGTATATCGAGACCGGATACGGAATGCCACGCACGCGCACGCACACACATATATATGTGTGGGGGATGTATATATGTATATATATACATATTTATACTTTTAAATATACATATTCACACACACACACATACACACACACATACATACACACATACACACACACACACACATACACACTCACACACATACTCACACTCACACACACACACACACATACACACACACACACACGCACGCACACGCACACGCACACACATATACATATATACATATAATAGATTGTATCAAAGGAGATAATAAACACACTCAACATATTTTCAATGTGCTATCAGTATATATTTACAGTATATATAACCTATGAAAACGAAACAAGCACTGTTGCAAAACAAATATCATACAGCAGCCTAGGTCGTGTAGCCACTATTGTCTAGCCTGTGGTGTGGCCCGGGGTAATGCAGCCCAGAGTAATGATACCCAGGGTAATGAGACCCGAGGTAATGCTACAAGACTGCCCCGGAGGAGAAAGAGAAAATTAGTTTTTTTTTTTTTTTTTTTTTTTTTTTTTTTTAACAAATGATTTATTAACCGAAAAGGATAACCAAACGTGTTCATCAATACATGGAGATTTGCTTCCCCTCTCGAGTGCTCGCTGAAGGATCGTAACTGATATCTCTTTGACTGCATTCACCCATGGACATGACTCCATAAGAAATCATGTTTCATGTGTTTAGTCAGACCCTCATTAGGGAGTGAAAATGGAAGATAAATGAAGCGCTTTGTCCAACTCTCTGAATGATGAGAAAGAGATCATGTACATAGAATGTCAAATATCTTGTTAGCCTTTGTTAATCTCTGATGCATAATGTGCTTGCTGAAATAATTTGTTACATTCTGAGAAATTGGATCAGTTGATAAAAAAAAGAGAAGGGTGGAGGGAGAAAGGGGAAGCCTGTGTTTTGTGAACCTGATCCTCTATGAATTATTTAAGATATCAGTTCGTCCAGGTCACGGTGCCATGAAGAGAAGTCTCCTGAATATAGTCTCCTGGATGTCTGTAGTAATGCTCAGGAATCACATCGCTATCAAACATGACACTTTCATTCTGAGAGATGTGAATTTAATTTTTGCATTCCGTGTCTTTATAAAAAGAAATATTATATGCACTATTAATACCTGCATGAGAGGACGCGTTGGAAGCTTGCGAGACGAGTGGATGGAGGAAAAGTAGAAAAGAGTAATTCAGAAACACTCCTTTTAATGCAACACGTAATGAAGTGCCGGAACTTTGGAAGGAGAAAAGTGTCGCTTTAAGTACTTAGTTCGTCAAGACCATGAACGAAAGAACAATGCAGTAATTGCAAGAATATTACAGAGTACATCATGACCTTGCTGCCCCTCTTTCTTGCATTCAATGCCTCTTAGAAACACACATTATACTAAGGGCAAGATAGAGCAACTCCAATGCTTGGAATGTGGTATAGAAAGCAAAAAAAGAAAGAAGGGTAATTGCTTTTTATATTAAATAGTAAACAAGTAATATTTGATATCTCTCTAAGACTATAGTTAATACAATTACTACTCCAATCACAATCCTTAAAAACAAAGACCAACCTCCAGGAACACATTAATTCTTCAACACATTATCTACGCACTTTTACTTCTTAATGCTCAGCTGGCCACGAATTCCACCCGAACAGCAATAAACACGGCTTACCTTCAACGCGAATGAATTTTGGAGTTTATGCCGCAGGAGAAAAAAAAATACAGCTTCGAGTGCCTCCTGGGACCTTGCTTTGCTTTGATGCTCCTCACTGTGAAACCGCGAGCGCACCTGCCGCCATGATTGAGGTTTCTGTGAGTAGGTGTGGCTGGAATGTGTATTTATTTTGTGCAGTGTAAATACTAAAACGCCTTTGTGTTTAGATCTGATCCTTTGAGTTCTAAGAATTTTGTTTATAGTATTCAGTCTCAACAAAGGAATGCTACATTTTGTATTTGAA
>NC_091555.1:3397681-3400181 GCF_042767895.1 Penaeus vannamei | reverse complement strand
TCTCTCTCTCTCTCTCTCTCTCTCTCTCTCTCTCTCTCTCTCTTTCTTTCTTTCTTTTTTTTCTCTCTCTCTTTATGTGATTTATCGAAGGCCTTTGACAGTGTCAGCTATAAAATACTTCTCAACAAAGATGGGACGAGTAACCCCAGCTCCTAGGCCGTGTCCCAGTGGCCGCCAACCCAGGGGGACCCACACACACACGCACACACACACACACACACACACACACACACACACACACACACACACACACACACACACACACACACACACATATATATATATGTATATATATATATATATATGTATATATATGTATATATGTATGTATGTATATATATATATATATATATATATATATATATATATATATAGTTATTGCTTTTTGAACTGATAATTCAGCCAAAAAAAATATTGATATATTTCGTGTTGAATATACAACTGCAGTTCGGACCCGAGTCATATCTCAGTTTATTTTAGTTCCAATATCTCTAATATCAGTACTGACTGATTTTGTTCGTGGCTGTACCGGTCACTTTCAAAGCATTTTTGATTTCCAATCTATTTGGGTTGAATACATCAGGAACATCAAACGTTTTCCCTTTTATGCAAATTGCTGTCCTTTCCGACACTACAGCGTCTGCTATGACCACACATTTTGAACCCTTCAAAGTGGATAAATTGAAGAATAAGATGAATAGCTTAATAATGAACTGGAAGGAAAAATAAGGTTAGTATGTTAAAATAACTCAGATCCAATACCTGTAGGAAATCAGTTCCGGACACCGGCTTTATAATATCAGTCTGTCAAAGCCTGAGTGGAAGGGTATTGCGTCGATGGTGTTGGCAATTACTACGGAATGTGCCGTATGTGTTATATTAACGGAAGTCACCTGTATATTCTAAGGGGGATTTTAATGCGATTCTTTAAGTGTGTGTGAGAGAGAGAAAGAGAGAGGGGGGAGGGAGAGGGAGAGGGAGAGGGAGAGAGAGAGAGAGAGAGAGAGAGAGAGAGAGAGAAAGAAAGAGAGAGAGAGGGGGGCGAGTATAGAAGAGGTAATCGTAAGTGTGAGATCACTTTGTTTATTTTGGTTGTTGAGTATCTTTCAAATTTACTTACCATTATAATTAACTTTCGGGATGCCAGAACCTTCTCTCTGTTGATGGCGGGTAAAATATTTTTTTGATTGATAGACCGGTAAATTATTGAGTTGGCTTTGGACTGCTCCTTACGATTTCGTCCAAGGTTCGTGCGATTAGTCGTTGTAATAATACGTTAAATTGACTACAAAGAATCTGACTTACGACGACAATAGAATACAATTAATACCTCTAACTGCATCGTGGCACCGAAGCGCCTGTTGCCATTGCCTAGGGTGTTGAAGGCGCGTAATGTAGCCATTTGTATTTTTAGAAGAGCCGTTTCCTACATATTTACTGCAGTATTCTATTCAATATACATACAATAAACGTATGGAAGCTAGATTACAGATTAGTACATAAAAATATCGTGATATAGCCATGATTATCTCTGGGTCTATTATGATGCAAATCATCATTAGTGCGATAACTTTTAGATGTGCCACATTGCGAATTCTAGAAGCAATTACTGCGAATTTTCTCGTGTTCTGTTAAAGACGGCTTAATGCCTTTCTGAATACTGTTCCGGATTCGCACACATTCAGTTCATTAGCGCTTCTTTGAACTCTTAATGCGCTCTGTATATATTGATATCTATGTCTCTAACTACCCAATTACTAATTGCATGCTTATTCCTAACTATCTTCCTACCTTCTTAACCATTCTCTCTTTCTCTCTCTCTCTCTCTCTCTCTCTCTCTCTCTCTCTCTCTCTCTCTATATATATATATATATATATATATATATATATATATATATATATACATATACAGATAGATAGATAGATAGATAGATAGATAGATAGATAGATATAAATATAGATAGATAGATAGATATAGATATACAAGCGCGACCTTTTTCTGACTAGTATATAGTTGAATGGCAAAGTACCGAAATGCTTGCTCTTCGCTCGGGAAAATTTCCTATATGGTTTCAACTTTCAGTCACTGATTCATTTTCCTCCGCACATTCACACATAAATAAAAAATACGTATGTAATTAGGAAAAACTATTTTTTTCTGTTATCCTCCTCAAAACAAAACAAAACAAAAAGAAGAAAAAAACTAAATCCTCTAAAAATGTGTGTCATATTAATTTTTTTTCTCTCGATATTCGTTGAATTACAGACGATTCAGAAACTTACAAATCAGAAGGGATATCAGAACCCATTTGGGAAATAAAAACGAACTCCCCGTTTACCAAAAAACATTAAAAAAAAAACAAAAAAACTCGAAAGCTTCATTCCTGTCGCAATGTACCACGATGTTATTCGGAAGTTGATGATAATAGCAGTACAAAAGACAGATATCCAGATGCCCTTGTTTGATCCCTGCACCAACTGCTTCCCGTTATACGCTTTC
>NC_091555.1:3367681-3395181 GCF_042767895.1 Penaeus vannamei | reverse complement strand
TCTTTGCTTCTGAAGAGGTTTGTCGTGGCAAGGCATACGACATGACATGTATATATTTTTTTGAGTTATATTGAACCTTATAAAAGCTTTCTCTGACAATTACCAGCCATATATATATATATATATATATATATATATATATATATATATATATATATATATATATATATATATCCTAACACTTCGTTCATTTCTATTTCTTAATTTTCAAGCATTACAGTGGACAGCATAATAATAAAGATAAAGGTTAGTTGATAGTGCTAAAAATGGTAATGACACTCATAATGATGATGGTGATCATGAGAATAATAATTAAAAAATTGATCATCCATCGATACCAGTCTGTGTAAGGTCCCGAAGGTGTATCTCTTCGCCCAAGCAACCCGTCCAGCGGAGGAGCAGAAAAAAGCAGAAGCCATAACGAACAAAAGGTCTCTTGTTATGTTGAGAAAGGATTTTTTTTCCCTCTCTTTGTTGGTGGGTTATTTTTTTCCTTCTTTTCTTCCCTTTTAGGTAAAGGGAGTTGAGTACACAGCTTCCTTGGGTTAAGGAAAGGTAAATTTTGTAGTTAAATAGTAAATAACTTATGTTATGAAGAGAAAATATGTTCTATGGGTGAAATATTAACACGCATGTATACAAATGTGTGTATGTATATTTGTGTGTATAGATTTATTTTTCTCTATGTACGAAAATATGGGACGTTGGAATCTATTATCAAAAAAGCAAAAACATAAGAATAAGGCACTTATCATATAATTTGAAGCTAAGTAAAAGAAGATTAGATAGATCTATTCGGAAAAGATCAAAGGTGTGCTAATTCAAACTAATCTAGTAGCTGGTTAGAGTTTATGCGTGACTCGCATCAAAGACGAGCAGATAAATTCAAGGAAGATAAAATGTTCGCCTCAGATGTGAAATGCAATCATATCCGGTCCCCACAGATAGAGAGGAACATGCAGGTCAACATTAATATTCATTCCAAGTAATTCATGCGGCGTTTTGTAACTATTGAGTCTTCGCAAATTCGCAAAGGGAGATATTCTGGCAATGTGCATCGTTATTTCACAGTTTTTTCGTTTTTTTTTTCTGTCTCCTCTCCTTTTTCTTTCTCTCCCTTCCATTTCCTTTCGCTTTATCTTTAACCCCCAGATCCTCACCATAAGTAGATAGCGTTGAAGGGAATCTATGAATGTTTTTGTAGAACAAGAACAATAGTTGGCAAGAACAGTCTATTAATGTATATAAAAAGACTTCAGTAACGTGTATCCTACACTCAAGATATACCAATGACCTTAGAAAATAATATCACTTGAAAAGAGTAAAAACAAAAAACAAAAAAGTGGAAAAAATAATGTCTCTCTCCCTTTCTGTACATCTGTATAAATTATCAATAAAACAATCAATGAAGACGTCTTCAAACAATGTACGTTTGATTGTAATTTTTTTTATAAATTTGCTTATAAATCCAAACACATATTATTGTATGTGTGTGTGTGTGTGTGTGTGTGTGTGTGTGTGTGTGTGCGCGTGCGTGCGTCTATGTGCATGTTTCTCAAAAGTTACAAGGGGAAAACAAGGCACCTGATTGCCAAGGGCTCTAATCAGAAGAGAATCAAATTACCTCGTTTTTATCTTTTGTTTTTATCTAATCAGTGACTAATCCAATCTGCATACGGTTAAGCTCAGCTGGCGAAATTACATGCAGGCAAAACAGAAAAGCAACAATAAAAAACAGATGAAAACAGTAGTAGTCATTGCCGTAGTAGTAGTAGTAGTGCGCTACAACTACTACTAATAATAGAACGACTAATAACATTCATAATTCTTATGTGTATATATGTATGTGTGTGTGTGTGTGCGTGTGTGTGTGTGTGTGTGTGTGTGTGTGTGTGTGTCTATATATATATATATTTATATATATATGATTATTATTATCATTGCTACAGATATGATTATGATAATAATAATAATAATGATAGTAATAATGATAATAGTAATAATAATAATGATAATGATAATAATAATGATAATGATAATGATAATAATAATGATAATAATAATGATATTGATAATAATAATAATAATAGATAATGAAAACTACAAATAATATTAATAATAATGATACTGATTATGGAAATGGCAATAACGATAACGGTAATACTGATAAGGATAACAATGATAATAAGAATATAAATAATAACAGAATTATATTGGTATCCAAATACTGCATAGATAAACTTGCTAATATTTTAATCACCAAAATGAAGTTGTGGTCGCTAGTTTACCCTTTATCTCTTCAGAAATGGATTTTGTAAGTGCAGTTGGCATGGTTTAAGGCAGCCTAAACGACCGATTACATGTAAGAGTCCTTTGGTAGAATCTATGTGATAAAAATTAGCGACCATTAGAGGCAGCCTAAAATATGAAACGACCGATTACGTGTTTGGGTCTTTTAGTAGAAATCTATGATAAAGGTTTTCGACCAGCCAAAGAGGAAATTAAAAGCGTGTGTGTGACTGAAAGAGGAAGAAGCTCAAATCATAAAGTAAATAGATGGCAAATATGCCTTGTGTGGAATTAATGATGAACAGATTGCAACAGGAACAACGAAGGGAAGGGCAAGAAAGCACACGAATATGCATATTCGTGTGTTTGCTTGCCCTTCCCTTCGTTGTTCCTGTTGCAAAAATTCTTTGTAACAAAGATGTATTTATGCGGAAGGAGACGTCATAATGCCACTGGTCTAGAAATGAGGTTTTCGACAAGTTTAAGACCCAGACCACTTCAACAGTGCGAAACCACAGATCATTTATGTGTGAAATGATCTAAAGTTTGAAGTCCAGTCCTGTATGGTGCACATGGACTACATATTACATAAAGTATGTAACTCGCAAACATTTTGTGTTAGTAGCCGATCTATCAATATTTCAGTTCTTATAAAACAATAGAGAGATCAGCTAATTTTACACTCGTAAGAAGAAAATTCAAGTCACCATATTTGATTTAATTTAGAAGGTGCATTTGTTTGGATTTTTAAATCACCAAAATAGATGATCATTAAATATATCATCAACTTAAGAAAATACTTATATATTTCCTTTCCAAAGGCTGATAAATTTAGTCTTTATCAACCTAGATTTTCGAGCATATTCAGGGCAGTGAAAAAAAAATAATAATAATAAATAAATAAATAAATAGTAACAGAAAAAAAAAAACACAAATTCCTCCATGTTCCCGTCCCTTGGCGCCGTGTCCTCCACCAACTAGCTCCTCAGGGTTATAATGCCGCCACTTAAGCTTCACAAAGCGAGGCATAAAAATGTAGTTAAGAAAAAAATACACCATAATTTGAGGCTGCTGAACAGGTGCGCAGTAACCCTTGTTAATAGGGAAGCAAATAATAGGACACGTCAATACCCTATTCTTGGTATACTCCGAAATCGTTATTGAATTGCTCTTTCTTCAGTAAAATGAGAATTGTGAATTGTGGTTATTGCTTAATGTACTTCCTCATTTCTTTGATGGGTAAATACTTTCATTAACACTCGTCTTCGTCTTTCGATTTACCTTCATTGCATATATTTACTTTTCTCACTAGAGAGAGGGAGGGAGGGACGGATAGAGAGAGAAAGAGTGAGAGTGAGTATGAGTACGATGAAAAAGAGATAAAGAGAGAGAGAGAGAGAGTATGAGTAAGATGAAAGGGAGAGAACGAGAGAGAGAGAGGAGAGGAGTAAGTTGAAGAACTAAAATAAATAAAAAATAAAAATAAAAAAATCCAAAGATTAAGAAATCTAACTTGATATCCAAAATTATTTTTAAAGCGTGCGACTTTGGCAGAATGCTGTGCCAAATATCAGAAGGAAGTTCCTCTAAGAGTTCTTTGCCTATCTGTGTCTCTCTCTTCCTTTCTCCCCCTTTCACTTTTCCAATCCTGTAATCCTACACTTTATCCACTTTTCCTTCCCAAGCGCCTCTGCACACACACACACACACCCTCCTCATGCCTAATTTTCCCTCTAGCAGTCCATGAATCTCCTTTAATTTCCCCTCTCCTTGACTTCCCTTACTCTCTCCCCATTCCCCCTCTCCCCCCCCCCCCAACCACATACTATGCTGGCAGTATTTCGAAAAAAATGTTAGGCCAGTCTTCTACATAATATACAGGAAGTGATACATTCATTATATTGCATTTGTAGACTCTTCTCTTCTACTACAAACAAAATAGCCATGAACAGGTTAATCTGTCTCTCTCTAGTTATTAAGCTGGCCCCAGTATCCCGCAATATTTTTCTCTCTCTCTTTCTCGATCACTGTGTGTGTGTGTATGTGTGTGTGTGTGTTTCTTTGTTTCTCTCTTTCTCTCTCACTTTGTGTGTGTGTGTGTCGGTCCTTTTTTTTATTCTGACACGTACGCATAAACATATATAGAATTTGTATTCAGAAAAGTGATCCGAATGTCTCCGTCTCCTTAAAATTATAAATGAGTTGTCCGAAGTGTTCAAGGATGTACATTTTTTTTTCCTGGACAAAGAAGAAAAGTAAGGGAAAGAGGTGGGGGTTGGAAAGGAGGGGGAGGGAAAGCAGAGTAAATAAATGGAAAAAGAAAACAAGAGCGAATGACGACGGCGAATTCGAGGAGAAGGAAATACTCCAATTAGGAATGGCAGAAAGGCAATATCAAAATTTCTTAAACAAAAACTAAAACTAAACAAACAAATAAGAAATAATAATATTACATAATCTACGCTAGTCAAAGATAAATTGGAAGAACGATGGATGGACATATATATCTATTTATGTAGAATATAAATTATGTAAATTCTATAATGCAGTTGACTAATCGGGTACCATACCGACTGAGTAAAATCAGTAAACTTTGTCTGCTGCCCTAAGTAAATCAATAAAATATGCATGTTGGCTTTCGTTTGATTAATAAATGTTGTAATTTATTGTTATTATTTATTACCGCACACAGGAACCGCAACGAGAGTGTGCGTATGTGTATGTGTGTGAAAGAGAGAGTGTGTGTGTGTATGTGTGTGAAAGAGTGTGTGTGTGTGTGAAAGAGAGAGTGTGTGTGTGTATGTGTGAAAGAGAGAGTATGTGTGTGAAAGAGTGTGTGTGTGTGTGTGTGTGTGTGTGAAACAGAGAGAGTGTGTGTGTGTTTGTGTGAAAGAGAGAGAGTGTGTGTGTGTGTGTGTGTGAAAGAGAGAGAGAGTGTGTGTGTGTGAAAGAGAGTGTGTGTGTGTATGTATGTGAAAGAGAGTGTGTGTGTATGTGTGTGAAAGAGAGAGTGTGTGTATGTGTTTGTGTGTGTATCTGTGTGAAAGAGAATGAATTTGTGAGTGTATGTCTGTAAAGGAGATGGAGAAGAGTGTCTCTTGTGGATCCAATGACTTTGCCATCAGTGATGACCGGCTCCTGGACCTCTGCTGGAAGGACGAGGTGGTAACTACGCTCTCGACTGACCTTGGGGCAGAACCTCTGTCTTCCTGCCAGAGGTTCTGCAATCGGTCGAAGAAGGAGGTCGTTACCTGTCCGAACGACGTCAAGAACAACAATGCCAATATGGGTGGCATGCAAAGTTTATGAATCTTACTCAAGCCAACATATAAGGTTTATGAATTTTACAGAAGCCAGCATACAAGGTTTACGAATCTAACTGAAGCCAACATACAAGGTTTACGAATCTAACTGAAGCCAACATACAAGGTTTATGAATCTTATTCAAGTCAACCTATAAGGTTTATGAATCTTACTCAAACCAACATACAAACTTTATGAATCTTACTGAAGCCAGCATACAAGATTTATGAATTACTCAAGCCAACGTGCAAAGTCTATGATTTTTTGTCAAGCCAACATATAAAGTTTATGAGTCTTACTCAAGCCAACATACAAACTTGATCAACCTTATTCAAACCAACATACAAACTTTATTAATCTTACTCAAGCCGAATAAACAAACCTGAGAAATGCATCCATCAGCAAATACGAAGCCGAGCTAATTATAAATCACGAAGGCGCTTTCCCGTTTTGAAGTTAATGAAGAGACACACAAACACATTAGCTATGATGAAACTCATTTGAGGAATTAATTTGCGTCGCATTTGCAGGTTGTAATTTGCTAAATAGTGAGAGAGAGAGAGAGAGAGTGTGTGTGTGTGGGCGTGTGTGTGTGTGTGTGTGTGTCAGAGAGAGTGTGAGTGTATGTGTTTGCGTGTGTATGTGTGTGAAAGAGAGTGAGAGAGAGAGTGTGTGTGTGTCTATCAGAGAGAGAGAGAGTGTGTGTGTGTGTCTATCAGAGAGAGAGTGTGTGTGTGTGTCTATCAGAGAGAGAGTGTGTGTGTGTGTCTATCAGAGAGAGTATGTGTGTGTGTCTATCAGAGAGAGAGAGAGTGTGTGTGTCTATCAGAGAGAGAGAGTGTGTGTGTGTCTATCAGAGAGAGAGTGTGTGTGTGTCTATCAGAGAGAGAGTGTATGTGTGTGTCTATCAGAGAGAGAGTGTATGTGTGTGTCTATCAGAGAGAGAGTGTGTGTGTGTGTCTATCAGAGAGAGAGTGTGTGTGTGTGTCTATCAGAGAGAGAGAGTGTGTGTGTCTATCAGAGAGAGAGTGTATGTGTGTGTCTATCAGAGAGAGAGTGTGTGTGTGTGTCTATCAGAGAGAGAGTGTATGTGTGTGTCTATCAGAGAGAGAGTGTGTGTGTGTGTCTATCAGAGAGAGAGAGTGTGTGTGTCTATCAGAGAGAGAGTGTATGTGTGTGTCTATCAGAGAGAGAGTGTATGTGTGTGTCTATCAGAGAGAGAGTGTATGTGTGTGTCTATCAGAGAGAGAATGTGTGTGTGTGTCTATCAGAGAGAGATTGTGTGTGTCTATCAGAGAGAGAGTGTGTGTGTCTATCAGAGAGAGAGTGTGTGTGTGTCTATCAGAGAGAGAGTGTGTGTGTGTGTCTATCATAGAGAGAGTATATGGATGTGTCTATCAGAGAGAGAGTGTGTGAGTGCATGTGTTTGAGTGTATGTGTGGAGAGAGAGAGAGAGAGAGTGTGTGTGTGTGCAGTCTAATATTTGTTTATGAGTATGTATATCTGTACTTAAATATAAATCTGTTTGCTACATACATATATAATGTATACGGTATTAACTATTGAATTGTAGTTCTCTTTCTTAACAAGCAGGTTCGTTGATGGCTACTTTATTCATTTATTTGCGTGAACTCGTATTTCTTTTTGAATCTTTTGTTTTGTTCTATCACGGCGTTGCTTCTTCCTTTTAACACACGTACACATAAAAAAAAAACACATAAACGCATGCATACGTATATGCACACAAACACGAACGCGCACACAAACATACACAATCGCGCACAATCACACGCAAAAGCTCACGAGCACACACTGTATCAGGAAAAATATCTAATTATTTGAAGAAAAAATAGAATTTGCAATTGTTAATGAAGCAATTGCCTATTGCACTTGTCCATTTCTGTTTGGGAAGGAAGGGGGGGGAGGATATATTTAACTGCTTACGTACGGCTTTTCTCTTCCTTTTTCTTTTCTTTTCTAGTTTTATCTGTATGCCTTTAGAATTACCCAAGAAAAGGTGGTGACGTCAACCGCGCCTTGGCCTGATGAATGGTGGATCTCGGCCATAAATATGTTAATGAGAAACTTGGCGTCACTCCGTCCTCGCTTCAATCGCCGTTCCTCGTTGTTTAGCGCCTTCGTTTCTTCCACTAAATTACACATCACATTAATGAGTGCCATTGGACTCTTTTTCTATTATTATTATTATTTGATTTTATTATTATTATTATTTTTAAAAATCTTCGACCAGACTGGTGAGGAAAGAGAGACTGTTTCCGAGACACTGTTCTAAATTTTCATATATTTTGAAAGCGATATATGTATGTCGTATATTTTACATACCTACTCCTTCTCTTCCTTCCCTTCTTCCCTCTTTCCCTCTCTCTCTCCTTCCCTCTTTCCCTCTCTCCTTTTTCCCCGTCTTTCTCTCCTCTCTCTTCCTCTTACCATCTGTCTCCTCTCTCACTTATTATCAAATATCAACTCCAGCAGCTCATTCTTACGTAAAAAACATGAGTCACTTTATGAGATTCCAGACCCGGATCCTTCTCATCATGCACCTCTTGCTGCCTGTCACGTGGTTATTTGAAACGTGTTAAGTCATGTCCTGAATTTTCATTTCCGTGAAAGCTTAATGAAATCTACACGAGAGGTTATCCCGGAGTTCCAGGCAGCCTGCAGCAATACGTCCTCCTTTTGGATATATATATATATATATATATATATATATATATATATATATATATATATATATATGCATATATATACACACATATCTATGTATATATAAGTGTGTGTATGTATTTATATATATATATATATATATATATATATATATATATATATATATATATATATATATATATATATATATATATATATATATATATATATATATATATATATATATATAAATGAATGTAAGTGTAAGTGTGTTTGTATGTATATTTATGTATGTGCATATATATACCTACATCCATCCATCCATACACATATATGCATATATGTATATATGTATATATATATTTATGTGTGTGTGTGTGAGTGTGTATGTGTGTGTGTGTGCATGTGTGTGTATTTATCTTTATATATATATGTATGCATGTATGTATATACTTATATTATACACACACACACATACACAAACACACATACATAAGCGGGGAAGGTGAAAGAGGTGACCCTAAAATAAAATAAAAATTCACGAATCTAAAGACATGATCTTCAATGGCACAAGCGGGGGTGACCCTAAAGTAAGAATATTTCTCGAATCTAAAGCCATTATCATCAGGAGCGATTTACAACACATGAAATTTTATATCCGATTCAAGAAAACTCTAATTATCTAATTAAGCTGAGTTCTCTGACGTTCCTTGAACTGTATCGCCTTTGCCTTCTCAATTAATAGCCAATTAGCAGTTGCAGCGAGCTTGTTTAAATGCGAGTCGACGTACAGGCGGATGTTGGTGACTGTAATCGTCTGGACACACACACACACACACACACACACACACACACAAACACACACACACACACACACACACACACACACACACACACACACACACACACACACACACACACACACACACACACACACACACACAAAGCATCATCAGCAGCAAGAAATAACTAAAGCAGAAGCACCAACTCTGTTAGTGTGCGGAGGCCACTAATCCATCTCAGTTGCCGACACAAAGTGGGCGTTTGTGTCCGAGAAGAAGAGAAAAGGGGGGGGGGGTAATCGACCATTAGCTTAAGAACGAAATAAAGAACTGAATAATATATACAGCCAATGGGGAGTCTTTGTTTTTCGTAGGTACTGATTCATAAGTATTTTTTTAATAGAATAAGCGATACATCTTATTGCAAACGCACATTTTAAAACCGGTATCGACGTGCAGACGTTTACTATTTTAGTGGCAAGCGAGAATTAAACGTTTTATACAGAGATGAATCATTTTCTGACACATTTAGGCTATATATCGAAACACACATAGCTCGTATTTCTGTATAAAGTATGCATCTAAATGCATATGTGCATATGTTAATACACACACACAAACACGCACAGAGAGAGAGAGAGAAAAGAGATAGAATTAGAGGAGAGAGAGAGAGAGAGAGAGAGAGAGAGAGAGAGAGAGAGAGAGAGAGAGAGAGAGAGAGAGAGAGAGAGAGAGAGAGAGAGAGAGAGAGAGGAGATAGAATTAGAGAGAGAGAGAGAAGAGATAGAATTAGAGGAGAGAGAGAGAGGGAGGGAAGAGAGATAGATAGAGAGAGAGAGAGGTCACGTGCGCTTCCTTGCTTGTTTATCTCCCCGTGTGGAAACAGATAACCGTTATCGCCTCCTTTTCCAAACGTATATTTTCGCGATGATTTCGTGATAGCAGCTTTGACGAGGGTAAAAAAAAAAAATATTATCATTTGCGATTTTGCTTTGACTTGAAGGTCTTCTTTTTGCTTTTTCCTTGTGCTAATTTGCGCCTCACGAGTCTTATCTTAAGGACTTTTATGCATTTTCTTTATTTGCCTTCATGATTTCCTCGTGAATTAAAATCTTAGAACATGACGATGAAATAAGTAAGATTTTTGAGTTTGTTCCTTTACTGTTTATCAGGATTTAGTTATTCTGCCTCAACGTCAACATAAAAATGTGTCACTGGTATCTGCTTGTGAGTATATAAATGAATTCATATTAGTTCTTGGGTCTAGAAAGTAAAGATTATTGCTATAAAGCGAAGAATTATCTTCTCTTGGGCCCTAAGGTGAGATTTTAATAAGCAATGTGGAGAGAAAGAGAGAGAGAGAGAGAGACAGAGAGACAGAGACAGAGAAAGAGAGAGATGGGAAAAGAAAAAGAGAGAGAGAGCACTCACTACAACCACAAACCTACACCAAGAAACCTACGAACCCCAAAGCCACACACACACACACACACACACACACACACACACACACACACACACACACACACACACACACACACACACACACACACACACACACACACACACACACGCGCGCTCTTTCCTCCACCAGAGCGGATGGCACCTGATCGTCAGCAACAACGGGGAACGTCCGTTTCTAAATGAAATAAAGGACGCTCCCCCAGTGTTAGCTATGAGACCGAGGGAGAGAGACGTGTGCCATGAAACAGGGGTTGCCTCTGTTTTGTTTTCATTTCTCTTGATTATTTATTTATTCATCTATTTATTTATTTACCCTTTCATTTCTTCTGTTCGTTTATTCTCTCTCTTCGGCTGATTCTTTCTCTGTTTCTCCCACCCTCGTTTCTCTGTTTTCTTATTTCCCTTGCACTCCTACGGCCCATCTTTCTCTTTCCCTTTATTTATCTATTTATTCATTTACCCTTTCATTTCTTCTGTTCGTTTATTCTCTCTCTTCGGCTGATTCTTTCTCTGTTTCTCCCACCCTCGCCTCTCTCTTATCTTATCTCCCATGCACTCTTGCGGACCAACTTTCTCTTTCCCTTCTCTTCATTTTCTCTTTCCTCGACAATATTTCTCTCTCTCTCCCTGTGTGTGTTTTATGTTCTCGGTATTTTACTTCGACGCCTTTGATTCACATACGTTCTGCGAAAAAAAAAATATTCTCTCTTCTTCTTCTCCCCTCTGCGCCTTCCTTTCGCTGCATATTTTCTTCCCTCTCTCTTTCTTTCTGTCTCCAGTGGGCAGTCTCGGTCGTCCTTCCTCTTTTGTCTGTCCCTTCGCTTAGATGTCTTTTTTTTTTTTTTTTGTGTGTGTGTGTGTGTGTGTGTGTGTGTGTGTGTGTGTGTGTGTGTGTGTGTGTGTGTGTGTGTGTGGTCTTATAATGCGTTCATTATCTCAAACCGTAAAAAAAAAAAAAAAAAAAAAAAAGAGGCCCAAAACTTCTTACAGCGCCATCTATTGTTTAGATATGTAACTAATAAAGGAGAAAATTTGTAGGGGGGACTTTAAACTTACATGGATTTTTGAATTTTTTGTTTTAGTTTTAAAAGTTTAGTTTCAACTGAAGTTTTGTTTTTTTCAGAAAATATCTTTGGTATCAATGCAATGAATACGAACTTGAATTCAAGCATTCGGCATTAATAAATTTCATAGTTTTTGTTCATTTTTGTTGTGTAATTAAATCAAATTTATGTAAAACACTTCGTGATATGATTTCAATCCATCAATGAAAGCATTAATGAAAGCAGGCCTACAATTAAAATGGAACAGGAACCATAAAACATAAGAAATAATAATAAATAAAATATAAAATATAATAATAATAATAATAATAATAATAATAATAATAATAATAATAATAATAATAATAATCTCTTCCTTACCATTTTGAATAAATGACGTTCCACGATAGTAAACAAACAGACGACTCATCACGCACACAGCACCATCTGTTGTTCAGATAACACACTATCTGCCAACCGTTGGGACTCACAGACGTTTGCCAAACTTGCCCATCTTTCGTATATAGTCTTTGATAACCGCCTTCGTCCTCCATGAATTTCGAAAGCCCATCTGAACTGTTTCGCTCTCTGTATTCCATTCGGCGCTGTCTCTGGAGCCTAGCGTTAGCAGAACGATCGGAAAATAGAGGAGCGTGTTTCGCGCTGGTGTGTTATCTATTCCACATTTGGCATTTCCAAACACGCGGTCACACGAATGGATATGGAATTCTCTTATGAATGAGGAAAGTATTCTCTATTCGGTATATATTCTTCTTTTTTCATATTTATTTGTCTGCGATATATTTCCTACAAACCAAATAAATAAAGGTTTTTTTTTATTGATCTTGCTACGTCTGACCGTCCAAATGCTTGAAGGATATTACGACTGAGAATAAAAGTGAATTTGTTTCCTTTCGTATGATATTTCTGCTTAGTTTGTGCTGACCTCATGTGTTTGTTTACTTTCATTGTTCAGTCATTAAAGTTAACGAATGAGTAATGAGATCTCACAGCACAGTCATCTCAGGAGGAAAAATGGAAGCAATGTGACGCCACTATAAACAAGGCAAAATATAAGAGAGAGAGAGAGGGGGGGGAGGGGGAAGATGAGAGAGAGAGACAGGGAGAGGGGGGAAGAGAGAGAGGGAGAGGGAGAGAGAGAGAAAGTGGGGGAGAAAGGAGAGAGAGAGAGAGGGAGAAAGAAAGAGAGAGAGAGGGGGGGCAGAGAGACAGGAGAAAGAGAGAGAGAGGAAACATGATAAGGAAAAAAGTTCTTCGCGGATAGGTTCAAGGAAAAAGTTAATCAAAAGGGACTTCTTTGATTTAGTGATGAGAAAGTCCGCCAACATCCTTTTTAAAACCAGCGAAATCTTACTCTCTCGGATAATGAGAAAGTGACTTTGGCTGAAAGATGGAGAATGAGGATAATTTTCCTTAATTATTTAAGATAACGAGCATTCGCGATTTTAATAACAAACCCGTTTTCATATGTAACAGACTTTACGTAAAGGTAGGTGGTGTTGTGTAACTTGTAAATCGAATACGTATAGTGCACCATTTTAAAATATTATTAATGATATTCAGTTTATAGAAATGTGTCAGTATTAGTTTTTTTTTTTATGCTATTATAATTACGTCCCCTGAAAACATGAGCGTAGGTAAACACATAAATAATCCCGGATCATTTGAATATGAATTAAATTTCTTTCTGCCTGAAGAATATTAACGTTTTTTCTTCTTTTTTTCAAAATTAGCACAGTGCTTCTCTTTCAATTTTAAAAATATAGGGCTAATAGCATTACTTTGGTAACAACTATCATCATGACAATTATTTAACTGGCACATGGCACAGCAGACATCTTTATGAATATTATTTGCCAGGATCACAGTGATAGTTTATCTATGGTAGAAAAAAAACCGGCGTATATTAGCAATAAGTTTAGGACAGAAAAATATGACAAAGTTACGAGACTCAAGGAAAATATGAGAGGCTTTTTACCTAGAAAGAAGTGGCGACAAAATGTTTCGTCAGATTTCGTTCCCGCTCCTATCTCTTCCTAACACTTTTAGAAAATGTATGAATGATACTGGATATCTTCACAGTACAAGAGATGTATTTGACCGGTTTCGATTACGTCTCCATCAGAAATACCTGTATTTCATGTATTTCTGATGGATGTACTTAGAGGTGATAAGCTTGTTTCTAAAAGATAAAAAGAACTGTTTTACACATGAAAGCAAAATACTTGACTAAAGCAGTACATATCCTCAGCTGCATACATAGACATACGTTATTAATGTCATTGCGATCTTGATTTGTATTGGTCCACGCATTATATATGAAAAACTTATACAGTAAATGCACTTTCCTCTCCCTCTCTTTGTATTGGTCCACGTTTTATATATACATATACATTATATATATATATATATATATATATATATATATATATATATATATATATATATATATATATATATATATTTAACTTATACAGTAAATGCACTTTCATCTCCCTCTCTTTGTATTGGTCCACGTTTTATATATACATATACATTATATATATATATATATATATATATATATATATATATATATATATATATATATATATATATTTAACTTATACAGTAAATGCACTTTCCTCTCCCTCTCTTTGTATTGGTCCACGATTTATATATGAAAAGCCTGTATAGTAAATGCAGTTTCCTCTCCCTCTCGATCTCCTGCCAACAGCTTCTGGAGACAGCTTAGGAACCCGGAATGCAGACGAGGCGAATCTGATAGTTTGGTTCAGGAATTCATAGGAGTTCTGGGAAAGCGAGTTTTGATCGTGGAAAACGGGTTTGCATGGAGTTGGTGTTAGGACTGAGAGGTTTAGTGACGTGAAGATTGTGTTTGTGTTATCGTATGAATATACATTGGATTCTGGCTGTCATCAATGTTATTATGTGCTTGCAAAATACATGCCATTATATCTCAGGCGAAGCCACAGTATATTAGTAAATACAGCTGAATGATATGGTTGAGACCGGCTATTTTTTCACTCAGCTTCTATTATGCTCGAAATATGAGTGGGTGACTGCGATCTGGGTTAACGTACCAGAAATATGTGCCCCTGAAGTTCAGTTCAGGATATTTATCGGGATTTATTTATTTATTTTATTATTAAAAAAAAATACCCCCTGTACCATAGAATTGCTAATCTTGCAAAAGACTAAAAATACATAAAATTAAGTACAAAAAGCTAGTCGTTTAGTTTAGATAACGAACTGTATTTCATGTTTTCTTTAATGGCTAAATGTGAATATTGTATATGAACAGTAATTTGATACTGATAGTCAGGAATTTCATTTTCTTCACCATTATGGCAACACATTACGACTAGCAGTAAAAAAAATAAATAAATAATAATAATAACTTGGCACGCATATGGAATAATATACAGATACATATTTATCACCCTTGATAGCAATACACCGTCGCCAGAAGATGAAAAAAAGGACCCTAAGCTACCATGCATCTCCCAAATAAAGTTACTTCACTTTTAAGGAAATGACTCCTTAGCGGCCCTCCTGGAAGTACGAGCAAAGGAGCGATATTTATAACTCCCGAGTGAAGGCGAGAGGAATATTAAACAGATACTCGTCCATTGATCAGAGGAACCGAGCGCGGCCAAAGCACACGCGAGAGAGAAGGTGCATGATTGAGTTCCGTGGTCGTCTGATTTGTTACAGGTTCGAGTAGTTCATTTCGGGTAAAAAAAGGAGAAGAGGGAAGAGAAATGGGGTGAGGTAGAAGAAATTAAGATAAAGAGTTGAAGATCGTGAGAGAAAGAGAGAGAGAGGGGGGGGGGGGGGAGGAGACAGAGACAGAGAGAAAGAAGGAGGGAGGTGGGAGAGAGAGAGAGGGAGGTAGGAGGGGAGAGAGAGAGAGGGGGGGGTGGCGGGGGTATAAAATGAAAGAGTGAGTTCCCTTGAACAGAGAGAAAACAAACTTTAATAGAGTGAAATGTTCCGCACAAATCGAAGGAACATGTACAGAAAAAGGACAAATGAAGAATGATAAACAAATTGCAATAATGAAATAAATAAAAAAATTAAAGAACATCCAGAGGGAAAGACCTTTACAATACGGGTAATTAGCGCCCGTGAGTTGCTTGTTTGTATTTATTTTCCTTTAGCATTTCCTTCTCAAAGTCAAGTCCAAATTTCAGACACTTTCATTCATCAAAAATATTTTTTTTCTGATTGTAATCACTGATAAACATGAATATAATGATGATGATAATAATAATAATAATAATAATAATAATAATAATAATAATAATAATAATAATAATAATAATAATAATAATAATAATAATAATAATAATAATAATAACAACAACAACAACAACAAAATAGTAATGATGGAGCACAAAGGCAAATAACAAAACAAAAATAAATACCTCAAATTCTCTTATATCGCCAGGAGGAATCGGAGCAGAAGTGGATATTGCAACCCGCTTTTCCATCCTATCTTCATTGCTCTGTGAGGACGCTGTTGCAAGGGAGATGGATAGGCCTATGGCGGGAGCGAGCAGTGCAGTGCGTTCCATAAGGCTTTTATTCTGAAGACGGAAATCAGTGTTTGAAATATCTTTCCATTAATATGGGTAAATTTTGGGAGGAACGGTAGATGTAAATATCAATTTTGAGTTTAAGACTTTTTTTTCTTTTGTATGACAAGGTTTATATCGTTTATACACGCACGCACCTACGCACGCACGCACGCACACACACACACACACACACACACACACACACACACACACACACACACACACACACACACACACACACACACACACACGCAACCACACACACACACACACACACACACACACACACACACACACACACACACACACACACACAGAGACGTTCACACATTTTAGCCACAAATCTCTTCGTATCTCCCTGGGTACTGTTATTCCTCCGCCAAAGGATAAACCACACACAAGCTGCTGCAACGCAAAAACGCAAAACAAGAAACCTGGAGTCTGGCCACAACAGAAAAACATGTCAGGATCTTGTCTCAATCCTACGGGACTTGAGGATGTCAGGATTGCCTCAGGGGGTACCGTCTTCCACAGCGGATTATGCTGTAAATCTAGCTTAGAGGATGTGGGTTCTAGAAGACCTTTTAGAGTAAGGATTTTTGCTTTGTTTCTCTCCCCTAGGTCTCTACTTTAGCTATATTTGTGTCAGAGTCTACATAGTGCATTTATACATTTATTATATGTGATATGCACTTATTCAGTTAGTTTAGATAGGTTTACTGCCTTTTATCAATGTTATAATCAAATATGTAATTTTCGCTTGAGATTCGAAAATGTTGTATTCTCCATGTAATTTCCTACATTAAATATTTGTCTGCCCAAATACGTTGATCTTGCTAAGTGTTTGTTGACGGAGATTCGTGTTCCAAACATGTTTACTTCATTAACATGGTGCTGAATCAAGTTGTTTGCACAATTAATGTTTACTCTTGTTTGTGTTTGGTATGACGGAACACTGCACAAGTCTAGGGTGATAAAATGATGATATATGCACACACACACACATAGACACACACACACACACACACACACACACACACACACACACACACACACACACACACACACACATTCTCTCGCACACATGCACACACACACACACACACACACACACACACACACACACACACACACACACACACACACACACACACACACACTCTCTCTCGCACACTTGCACACACACACACACACTTTTATATGTATATATATACATATATGTAAGTAGATATATATATACATACACACACACACACACACACACACACACACACACACACACACATATATATATATATATATATATATATATATATATATATATATATATATATATATATGTGTGTGTGTGTGTGTGTGTGTGTGTGTGTGTGTGTGTGTGTGTGTGTGTGTGTGTAAAGGGCGAACTCAGGGCAGTTAAAGCAATATAATTTTACCGAAAAAGAACAGGCATAATATTAAGGGAAAGACCCATATAAGATTTAATAATAAATACTCAATAATCAAAGAAACGATAATGTACCCGAAACCTGATAGCTTCGTACGTAAATCAACAGTAAACCTACACTCCGAGACCTTTACGTACAGGTGTAAAAATTAATAGCCAGTGTGTAAGTAGAGTAAGTATATAAAAGACAAGACGGAAGAGAAGTGACGGAATAAAAATGAATATCTAATGTATTAGTAAAATATATATATAAAAACACAACGAAAGATAAGTGAAGAAGTAAATATGAATATTCAATGTGCAAGTAAAATAAATATTTAAAAGACAAGACTGAAGACAAGTGACGGAGTAAAAATGAACATCTAATACGCAAGTAAAATAAGTAAATAAAAACAAAACGAAAGAGCAGTGACGAAGTAAAAATGAACATCTAATATGTAAGTAAAATAAGTAAATAAAAACAAGACGAAAGCGAAGCGACGAAGCGACACGGGACCCACCAACACAGAAACTGCAGTACCTCAGCCTCCCGCACTGTGGCCGACCTGGCTTCGACCCGCATCTGCAACGCTCCTTGCACCATCCTGCAGAATCAACTTCTTTACGAGCCCTTGTATGTGCCTGAAGCGATGTACCCGTCTCCCCCTTCGCCGCTGCCAGCATTCAACAGCAAAATTTACTTCTAGGAGTGCCAGGGAATCATGATTGAATTGTTTGCAATGGCTCTTGCTTATATTTGCTGTAAACGTTTAAGTACGGCCATGGTATATGAGTTCATTATCGCATTATCGTGTGTATATCTGTTTACCTATCTATCTATCTATCTATTTATCTATTTATATATCTATTTATCTATCTATCTATCTATATATATATACATACACACATATAAAGTTCTTGGGAGAAAGAAAGCGGTGGGGAGGTTGAGAGGAAACGTAAAATATGAAACGTTAAAACGGGCAAGGAAAATTCTTTATATACTTGTATGTATGAGGAAGAGATAGGAGCGGGAACGAAATCTGACGAAACATTTTGTCCACACACACACACACACACACACACACACACACACACACACACACACACACACACACACACACATATATATATATATATATATATATATATATATATATATATATGTATGTATGTATATGTATGTGTACATAAACATATTTTTCAAAAATGCAGGAACTATTGCATAACACCACTGACAATGATAGTGATAACATAATTGCATTCATTTTCAGGAAACTACCCGATAACTTTTATTTCTTTTTTCCCGAATACTTGGATTAAAAGGCGTTTCAGCCAGCTTATTTTGATTTAAACTTTCGCAGATTTTGTCTTAAAGTTTTAATTGTTTCAAGGCAGTGAGAAGAAGAAAGAAAATTAGAATGGGTCAGACTGAAGACATAATATATATGCATACACACACACAGACACACACATACACATACACATACACACACACACACACACACACACACACACACACACACACACATATATATATATATATATATATATATATATATATATATATATATATATATATATATAATCCTCTATCAATATCTGCATGTATCTATCTATATATCTATCTATTATTTTTCTATCTATCTATCTGCGCATATATGTATATATCTATGAAGTTGACCATAAGCCATTAACCTATCTCAAGAATTTTAAGGGATCAGATAATAGAATTGTTCGATGGACTAAAGATTAAAGCCATATGGTACTAGGCTTGTCCATATTGCTGATCAAAATAATGTTGAAGTGGACTTATTGAGTCGTTCGGATATATGAGTCTTCTTTTATCTATCATAGGATAGATACTTTAGGGGGAGTTTTGTGAAGGAAAGTATCTTTTATTCTAATTTTCTTTCATTTGTTACATTCTCGTACAGCTGCTTGGGCGAATAGAGGGTTCGGGGTTCGGTGTTTTGGTTGCGAGTCGAATCCTTTGAGCGAACCAGTTGTGATTCGCCAGCCTGGGTTCATTACGCTGCGAACTCTTGGCTGGTGAGCTATGACAATTTTCGTTTATATTTTGTTGATTTATAGTGACAGTATGGTATTATTCTGTGTCGTATAGAGAAATTAATTATTGCTCTTTATTGCCAGTTTGGAGAAGCGTCCCAAATACATCTTAACTAGGTCTGGCTGATCATGCCATCTTCCCTTCATCTCTCGTGATACTTGGTCCTCCATGGCCAAGTCTCTATCGGTGAAGAGTGGTTGCCGTGGGATAACAGGTATTATGTACTGGAACCGGCAGTGTTGACAATTGGCTACATTTGCATTGCAAGTTGCCAATGAATAACTTGAGTGCAAATACATCTGTAGAAAAATAAATATACGGCCATATACGACTAGTACGAGTGTACATACATACAGTGTACCTGGAAAGGGATGAATTTCCCAATGACTCAGCAGATTTTACCAATGAAAGGGTTAAAAAAAGGTAAGTTACCCATACAAAGTCCGATCTCTGATGCTGATACCTCTGTAATCAAAACTAAAGATAACTGAAACGTGAATGAAAGGAGATGAAGTGTCACACGAGTATTCAGAAAATAATGAATGAATGAACTAGTATTGACAAAATGTAGAAGTGGAAAGAAAGAGTCAAAAAATAATATTCCCAGAATCCAGCTGCTCTTTCCACAGTTTTACAGCAAGCATTGGAAAGGTTAAGAGTCGTGTGCTTGAATATGCATGATGTTAAAATAATTTTTACTCGAGCGTAGACGACTGAAGCTGAATGAAAATGCAACAACAAAAATTCAGTGTAGAGCGTAAATTATTTATTCAACTGAGGGTTGCAAGAATGAATGGACTCAGAAATAGCTTTCAGAATTATTTCGAATGTGTACATCTGCACATCGTCACGGATCAAATGGTTGTATATATTTGTGTATTGGTATATCAGTGAAGACGTGAGAATGCAGTTTATTCACTGTATCTAAATAATCAAACACACACACATACATACATACACACACACACACACTCACACACACACACACACACACACACACACACACACACACACACACACACACACACACACACACACACACACACACACACACACACACACACACACCATAAATAAACGAATGAATAAATAAAAAGAAATAATATAAAATAAATTAAATCGAAAACTAGATTAATGAAAAAAGAAGTAAAGAAAACTTCAATTCATGCCCGTTCTTTCCTTCTCCATTCTACGCTTGTCTTCGTCCTGGGCCTCTAATTCCCCCTCTCTTCTTCCTCCGAGCGTCAAATCACACGTACTTTGACTTGCAGATGGAAAGCCAGGCAGTAATCGTCTGGCTCTTGATCAAGGCAATCCGAATGCATGATGTGAAGGGAATGGGAAAATGCATTTGAACTGTGGTTGGCACTGTTACTGTACGGCATTCACTGGTGTATAGAACTTTCTCTGTGTAGATGGAGTTAGTGTAGTCATAATATTTTTTTTTTCTAACATGCAGGCTGGTGGAGTGGGTGTAATACAGCCACCTAATGATTTAAAAACAGAATGAAACATATAGCCAGCAAATCAACAGTCTACAGGACAGGACGCCGATACACGACAAACCTCACATGCTTTATAACCTGTCTGATTTCGCGATGTCAGTTTAAGGACGCCATGAACCTCAACTCGCCAATATTAAAACTCGCTAAACACTTATTACACTGCAAGGCATCCTCCTATTGTGCTTGTTGTGAGAGACTCAGGAAGGCCATATTTTTCTTTTCTTCCAGGAAGAGAAGTGAAATGACAAACAACCATAAGAACAGTAACAAGTATAATTATGATGATAAACAGATAGATAGATATAGAAAGAGAGAGAGAGAAAGGTAGAAGTTGAGAGAGAGAGAGAGGAAAATATAAATAAATATAAATATATCTATGGATAAATGTTGAAGATGATAACAAAGATAAAACGATGACGACGGTGATAATAAGGAGGGGGAGAGAAACGAAGGATATGTTAAGAGGAAGGGAAGATTCGAGAAGTTCTTGTTGAGATCCCCTCGACCTAAACTATCATTTTAGATTATAGGTCTTTTCTACTGCTCTCTCTCGCTCTATTTATCCATGGGTATCTTTATATTTACTTTCATTTCCCTCTCTATCTATCTTTCTCTCTATCTATCAATCTCTGTTTGGCTGTCTATCTATCTATCTGTCTCTCTGTCCATAAGCCTGTCTATATATCTGTTTACCTATCCATCTATTTCTCTTTGTCTTTTTCTTTTCGATTTTTTTCATTATATATAATTATATATGCCTGTGTGTGTAGGATCAGGAATAAAGATATATGTATACCTATTTGTCCAAATATGTTTATATAACTATCTACAACGTTATCTTGGTCTATCAACCTGTCTATAAACTACATATGTGTGTGTGTTTCGGAAGTTGTGCGTGTAATATACATATTGTACAAACTTCTCCCAACCCCAGTACAAACTTCAGTATCTCTACTAACTCCTAATCCACTAGCCTCTGTACAAACTTCGGTATGTACTAGTTTCGTAAACCGTCCGTGTTGAATACAATGACATTCCTCAACTTATAATGAGCGGATTACATAACAAGTACTTTACACGCAGCCATTGGTTGTTTCCTCTCCAGATTCTCGTTCTCCTTCTCTTTTCTTCTCCTTGTACCCTTCTCCTACCTTTATCTTCTATATTGTCTTATTATCATTATCCTCCTTTTCTTTTTCTCCCCCACCCCCCTACCATTATTCTTCTCTCGTCCTCTCGTTTTTCCTTTCTATTCCGCTTCCTTTCCCGCCATCTCTTTCTTCGATATTCTTATTTTATTATCGGCATTTTTTTCCTTTCTTCTTTTCCTTTTTAACTCTTCTTCTGCTCCCTTTCACTTCTTTCCTCTTTTCTCTTCTTCCTCTCCTTTTTATTTATCCCTTGCGCCCTTCTCTAATCTACTCTTCTCTTTCGCTTCCTTCCGTTTCCGTCTTATTTTCCTTCTCTTCCTCTCTCTTCTCCTTCTTTCCCTTCAGTTCCCCTTCCCTTTTCTTCCTCGTCTGCCTCCTCCTGTCAGCTGAAGCGAATAAAAATAGTTTGAAACTATGCATTAATAATTTTCTTGCGTCCTTTACCCTTATCCGGGCATTTTCTAGTCTTTTCGACCTCAAAAATATTTATTTCCATTTTCTTTCGCTGTTTCCTCGTCTTTTGTTTTTTATTCGTTCTCTCTGATTCTTCTCTTTGTCTGCATTTTATATCGTGACTCCTGATTTCTGATCGTTAAACAAAATTTTGATTTCTCAGAGGCGTACGTTTCAAGAGCTAAATATTTCATGTATACAAATTTGCTCTCTCTCTCTCTCTCTCTCTCTCTCTCTCTCTCTCTCTCTCTCTCTCTCTCTCTCTCTCTCTCTCTCTCTCTCTCTATGTCTCCCTCCCTCCCTCCCCTTCTCTCTCTCTTGCTCTGTATATAAATTTGCTTGTGTAGGTACACACATACAATAAAATATTGACCTCTCTCTCTCTCTCTCTCTCTCTCTCTCTCTCTCTCTCTCTCTCTCTCTCTCTCTCTCTCTCTCTCTCTCTCTCTCTCTCTCTCTCTCTCTCTCCCTCCCTCCCTCTATATGTATATAGATTTACTTGTGTATGTATAATTTGTATTATTATTACTATTATTATTATTATCATTATTGCATGCACCGGCAATCCTTTTGCAAGTTAAGGAGAAAGTTTCGAAATGTGATTGCAAGCTTGCAGTAGAATCCTCAAACTTTCAGGGAAAACACGCCTACAATAAAAGGTAAAACACATACACAAACACACACACACGAACACACACACACACACACACACACACACACACACACACACACACACACACACACACACACACACACACACGCACGCACGCACACGCATTTTCCACCACAAGGCTATTAAAAACACAGAAAAGGAAGTGGGAACTTTTTAACATAAGTTTGCTTGCATCACCACAAAGAAAGAAAATCAAAAGACACAAAAAAAACACGTATTCCTGTTTTGTTACGCTGGATGGCAAAAGTTCCCACGGGATCAAAGGCGAGTTGTCAAAAGAAGCCGTTTTCGGAATCTGCAGTTTTCATGGAGTCGGGGAAATATTTTTGAGCAAGAAACGAGATGATTTTGGAATGTCTCTATACTTATTTTCTCTCTCTCATTCTCATGTTATTCTTTTCCTCATTCTCATTCTAAATATAAGATATATAAATAAACACACACACACACACACACATACACACACACACACACACACACACACACTTATCTATGCCTGTATCTCTAACTGACGTATATCTACCTATTTATCTGTCTTATAGCTGGCTTGGCCGTTAAGCATACATATCCCGATACGCAATGCCCATTCTTAGTGCGTAATCAAATGTCAGTTTCGTATTCTTGACTCTTAATGAACCCGTTAACGTCACAGTATTCTCACCTTTACATTACCGCTGCGACTCGCTGTCTGGTGATCCATTCACTGGCTTCGCTTCGAACTCAGTGACACTGGACACACGATAATGGCGGTTCATTACTCCCTTTATTGCTCAAGGCGTTGCTTCATTCGGACTAATGAGCATGATGAGGTTTGTTTTGGTTTATGGCTTCACTTCACGTCGCTTTTGTCTTTGGAATACTGGCAGTGCTTCTCCAAGAGGGGAATACGTTATAGGATTTGTAAATATACTTTATAATGATGTAACGAAGGGGAATACGATATAGGATTTGTAAATATACTTTATAATGATGCAATGAAAAGATAGAGAAAGCCTTGGAAAGATATTAAAAGGTTAGAATTAAAAAGAAGAAAATGGAGAGATGACAAATCTACTGTATATAAAGGAATAGAGTATTACTGTATATAATATTATCATAATTACCTACAAAGTTTCAAAGTTTCAACGCATTACTATATCGTCAAGTTTAAGGATAAAAAAAAAGTTTCATGTTTTCTCTTAATACCGAGGCAAGTTTCTTCTTTATGCGAAATAATAATAGCGAAAAGAAAAATCAAAGTAACGTAAACCCTTGGAACACAAAAATTTGTCCTCCTTAGAGTGTGACTAAGCACCGCATCTCATCATGAAAATATCTTTGTTTCCTAAAGCATATACAAGTTCGCCTCTTTACGGTGTATTAAAGGAACTGCTCTTTAGGCATATGCTTCATGGTGCTGTTCCTGTCCTGTTAAGAGTCCTGGGCCTATATCCACGAAAGTTCTCAAGATAGTTCTGAGACTAAATTTGAGACAAATTTCAGAAGAGTCTGAGGAAAAAAATAGGTCGGTCGTTTGTTTACATCGTTGATCTGCGCTTATTTAGTTATTCCATATTCATTCATACATAAAAAATGTTTGCAAACATGTGTTTTCTTTGGCGAAATACTCTATTGTTCTGGCCCAACACACGCAAATCAATCATTACAAAAGAAAAGGAAAAACAAAAACAAATATTGATAAAACACACACACACACACACACACACACACACACACACACACACACACACACACACACACACACACACACACACACACACACACATTTGCCAGTCCATTCATACTATATATAAGTTTGAGTCTGATCGGATTAGTGGCCAACGTCGACCAGGGATTGAACTTTAAGTGGAGGGGAAAGAGGTAAGTGGATCTCTTTTGTTGGATGGAGCTACGTATACTCATGATGTACAGTCCATGTCCTTTCAATGTAAGGAGCAGATTTGTTACATCAAAGTCCACTCCTTTTCAACGGGATCCCTTCATTCATACCAGATTTTCCATTCTGTAGATGGCGGTGGTCGTGCTTTTTATGGCATAGCATTTGCCTCTCAAGGTATAGAGATTTTTGCCAAGGGAAAAGTGATGTAAGTATCGATCTCTCCTTTTCTCTCTAACTCTTTTTTCTTCCAATTCTCTTCCTCCCCTCTTACTTACAACATCAGGACAACTCCTTACTTATTGTTAACAAACCCGTAACATTTAGGCTTATCACGGCATGGAGCGAAAAATTCGTTATATTGCGGAAATCTAATCATTATCATCATGATCATCTTTTGCGCTAATTATTATCGGTCTCAGAGCTCATCTTTCTCGATTTTTTTTTATCCTAACATCCTATAATATATACAACATTTTAACATAAGTGATGGTGGTGATGAGAATAGTCATAACGATGTACAAAAAATATTAAAGCCCTCAAAATACTGACAGAGTTTTGGGAAATAACATTGAATAAATGTATCACCAACGATGAAAGACGTCTAAAACTTAAATGCAGATCAAAGAAATATAACAAAACGAATACATGCAGAAAAATAAACTAACGAAATAGATTGCAAGCCAATTTATTGCGGAAATTACCTGAAAGTCCATTTAATAAAGGAAACAAATGCTACACATATTAGCTTTTCCATCTAACATGGCTGCTGGTCATAAGAAATACCCCTTTTCTTAATTAATCTTGACACCATCGCTTGTGTGAGGATTAATTCTCATTGACAGACAGTTTCGCAAAGAGTGAGTTAAAAAAAAGTATCAGAAAGGGATCTTTTCTTTATTCCTAAGTTTTCGTTCTTGACTGATTGCAAAGACCCTTTTCTTTTGGTTGACATAACGTTTCTTTGTAATACTAGATTTTTTTGTTTCTCTCTCCTTCTCACTCCATCCTTCCTTCCTTCCCCTTCCTCCTCTCCTGTTCACTGGCTGCCTTCTCTACCTCTTTTTCCTTTTTTTTATTCTCCTGTCCTAATCCCACTTCAATAATTATATTTTATCACCCCTGTTCACTCATCTTATTTTTCGCTTTATTGTTCCCAAAGTTTTCGAGCTAGGTCATCAGCGCCAGCTTGACCCGGAATGAAGGGCTGGTTCCTTCTCTTTCGTGGGAAAAAGTTTAGTGATTACTGAAATGAAGCGGCACTTGTCTCAGGCTGGAAGGGAACTCGGAGGGTGAAGCCACACGGCAAGAATTAACAATGGAAGGGGGAATGCCTTTTTTTCTTCTTCTTTCTTTCTTTCTTTCTTTCTTTCTTTCTTTCTTTCTTTCTTTCTTTCTTTCTTTCTTTCTTTCTTTCTTTCTTTTTTTTAGTTCTGCATTAACTTTTCTATTGTATTCATTATTATTCATTGAAATTGCTACACTAAAAATTGAGCGTTTTTAGATAAACACGAAAAATGTATTTGTTTGGTACATTTGTAAAACACATTTTTGTGTTCATTTTTAAAACAATTATTGAAATAATAACGTAGCTATTAGTGAAAAGTAATTAGTTTAAATATAAACACGAAGGTAATTCATCCTAATTTAATTTAACATAAATGTTTATTTACAAATACATTTTTGTAAATCCATGCGTTTTGAAAGAAACATAGTACTTCAGTAAACAGTTGTGTCTAATGAAAAACATTAGTGGCCGTTACTGTTTATACATAAATTATATATATATATATATATATATATATATATATATATATATATATATATATATATATATATATTTATTTATTTATTTATATATATATATACATATATATATATTCATTTATTTATTTATATATAATATACTGTGTTTATGCACTTGTTTCACTTATTATACACATTTGGATGTTTAAAAAAGTGCAATAAACTTCTTTTAAATGAACATGTTTTGTAATCAGCACCAACTAAAAACACCTTTTCGTTGATACAATACTGACAATTTTATTCACCGAGAATATGCAAGAAAGTGAGAGAGATTCATTCGCCAAACTGGAGTGGACTTTCAACTTCTCTCAAGACGAGCCAATTATGCCCTTAAGAAATTAGCCTTTTGCGTTCGTCCTCTTCAGTTAAGCGAGAGTAGTGCATGGAGAAGTG